>NW_024424008.1:4170456-4209392 GCF_017311325.1 Ursus maritimus
TTTTTTTTTTTTTTAAGATTGTATTTATTTGACAGAGATAGAGACAGCCAGCGAGAGAGGGAACACAAGCAGGGGAAGTGGGAGAGGAAGAAGCAGGCTCATAGCGGAGGAGCCTGACATGGGGCTCGATCCCATAACGCCGGGATCACGCCCTGAGCCGAAGGCAGACGCTTAACCGCTGTGCCACCCAGGCGCCCCAATGATCCGTTCTTAGCAGTGCTGCACCAGACTACATCATTTGCTCTTTCCCCAGCATATTCCTTGCTTTCAGGGAAGCTTGACTTGTCCTGTTCCCTCTGCCCGGGAAATTCCCAACGCCATCTCCGCTGGTGAAAAACTTCTCTGAAGAACAACTGAAAAATACTACCCTCGTGAGACTTCTCCAGTCAGCTTCTCCTTCCTCGGTGTTCTCACAGTCCTTCCTTCTGTCTTTGTTTTACAAAGATTAATAAACATTTAGTTCCTACAATGTATCAAATCAGGAAATGGTACTATAGGGTCAGATGAATAAGACGGGTTTCCTTATGCAGCAGATCCGTATCTGAACAAGAAAATACCGGAAATATTCCGGACTCTGAAACAGTCAGCTCAACTGGAAGGAGGGGTCAAGAAAAGCTCCTGAAAGTAGGTGAAATTTGAGTTTTTGAAGAGTAAGTGACTAGACAGACAGGTGGGAGGAGTTAGAGTATTCAGACAAACGGTGCAGAGAAAGCAACGGCACGAAAGCCTGTGTGCCTTCCGAAGATTACAAGTGATTCATTTTGCCTGGGCCATAGGGCTCCTGACAGAATATAGAGGCTATAAAGGGACAGGATACAAATATAAGCAAGAGAGAGATTGTAAGAAGCCTGGATAGAACTTCCAGTTCAACTTGGCAGATGGAACACACCCATTTACCTTTCCTCCCCCAGACACCTCACAAAAATGAAAATAAAGAGATGGAGTATAACCACTACAAGACTAAGGAGAATGAGTGAGAACATAACAACAGACAAGAAATGTCAACATTTTGTAAGATGCAACATTTCCAATAGAAGAAATACAGTGAGTCACATATAATTTAAAATTTTCTAGTAGCCACATTAAAAAGCGAACAGGTGAAATTCATTTAATACGTTTTATTTAACCCAATATACCCAAAATATAATTTCAACATGTATAGCACTCATAAGTCACATTTCAATGGCTTAATAGCCACCTGACTAGTGGCTGCCATATTGGGCAGTGCAGGTGTAAAGCCTAAGGAGTGATGTGTCTACTGAGGGAAAGCCCTTAAGAGGCAAACCAATTTGCCCCTCAGAACCTAGGAGGTCTTAAGAATTGGAGGCACTGAGTTTCTCTAAAGGCAAAGATGTGGATTGGGGCTGAATAAAGGATTGGTTGAAAGTCTGGTTAAGGGCACCTAGGTGGCTCAGTTGGTTAAGCGACTGCCTTTGGCTCAGGTCGTGATCCTGGAGTCCCAGGATTCAGTCCGGCATTGGGCTCCCTGCTCAGCAGGGAGTCTGCTTCTCCCTCTGACCCTCCCCCCCATGCTCTCGCTCTCTCAAATAAATAAATAAATAAATAAATAAAGTCATTTAAAAAGAAAGTCTAGTTAAGAAGCAGGTGAAATCCTCCACATCTTGTTCCTCAATTATTGCAGCCGGATGGTTACCCCTACCAGCTTTGCTCAGGCATCATTGTTGAGATCACAACATCACTAAAAGTTATTGAGTACTTACTGTATTCCAGGTATTTTACATACCATAACAACTGATTCTAACAATCTTATGAAGTAAGCAATATACCCATTTTACAATGAGACAACCAAGAAACAGCTTACATAATTCCCCAACAATTACACAGTATCAGTCGAAAGCTATTACTTGAACCCAGGCATGCTTACTCCAGGACTTGCCCTCTTAACCACCAGTTTTACTCTCTGGAACTAGGGAAGCTCTGAACTCATGGACAACAGGTGCAGCCTATGGAGGTGGTATCTTACGGGATATGGCTTCTAAGAGCTGCAGAGAAAACTGTGATGACCCACCCCTGAAATTCAGGCTTGGTTGACTGGATAGGCATTGAGTTCATATAACAGCATTTTGAGAACTGAAGAATCAGGTTTGTGAGACAAGGAGTTCAGATTGTGACTAGTTGAATTTGAGTTCCATGAAATATCCAGGTACTGCTATGCAGTTAGATATATGGGTCTGGAGCTCAAAAGATATGTTTGCGCTGGAAGCAAATATGGAAGCGACTGGCCCTTCAATAGTAAGTGAGGTCTGGGAGGAGCTAACGGCAGCAAGAGGGCTCATGCAGAGTGATGAGAGGCTGCAGTGGGAAACCTAGATTACACCACTATGTTGAAGTTCCCAAGTATGAGGCCAGAAGTGGGGTGGAAAAGAAGGTAGTGATCCAGGTGTTAAAGTCTGGAATAAAGAGTTACTGGGAAGTTAGAAGGTGACAGAAACAGAAGGTGTAATGAGCAGCCAGAAGACATGCTTTTGTAAGGAGTGGTAGGTTTTTTGTTTGCTGGTTTTGAGTGTGGTTCTGGTGGCAGCAGGCTCTCCTAGGCATACTTCTAAGTCCCTTACATACAGAAATGCATTGACGATAATACAAAACTCTGAATAAATGCCTGACCCTAATCGTTAAGTGCTTAATCTCATTGTATTTTTTTTTTTTTTGATCGTTCTGCACTGGAACTAAGCTTTTTTCCTCTTGCCTGCCATCCCACTGACGTGGAGCTTGTAAATTGTTCCCTAGAAGCTTTCTCCCATGTTGCTGGCGTTGTTATCCCTATGCTAGTTGCCTTCCCAACAGTCCTGATTTACCTTTATTCCACTTATCTTGACATCCAATTTCAGCCCAGAAACAAACTGCTCATGGATCCCAAGACCCAGGACAGAAAACCTACCTTTCTCTGGTTATGCAGTAGGAAGCAGAGAAGGGCATTCCCAGCCTTACACCCCAAAGAAGGGGAAGACCTCCGTCTCCTTCTCCTTGGAATCTGTTTCTACTCTGCCTTTTAATGACCAGCAGGGCTGCCTGATAATGAAGCCCGTGAGGGCCCACAGCTGGAGCCACTAGCCTGTAGCTACTGCCAATGATTTCCTTCTCTCCACCCCTTTCACAGCTGACCTTGCCTAATATAGAAGGCCCAGATAAATCCGAACCCCTTCCAGGAAGCTCTCCTGGGTGCTCCAGCTCATGCTAGCTCTTCTTTCATTGAATTGCTGTGGACACTGTTTATCATGGGTTTGTTGGGTCTTTTCACCTGGGCAGGAACCCTGGGAGGATAGGGTTATGTCTGCTTTCCACGACATGACCAAGCACAGAACTGGCTCACAGTAGGTACTTACTGAAGTATGAGGCTGCTGGTTTCACACACACACACACACACACACACACACACACACACTCATTTGCCACTGCTCCAAGGCAACTATGCATCTTCCTAGGAATCAACAGTCAGAGTTTCCTTGAAGAGTCACCCCAAAAGATATATAAACTAGCAGTTATGAAATAAATAAGTCCTGGGGATGTCATGTACAGCATGGTGACTATAGTTAGTAATAATGCATTGTGTATTTGAAAGTTGCTAAGAGAGATCTTAAAAGTTCTCATTATAAGAAAAAAAATTGTAACTATCTGTCATGAGAGATATTAACTAGACTTATTTTGGTCAGCCTTTCACAATATATGCAAACATTGAATCATGTTGTACATCTGAAATTAATATGTTCCTTTTTAAAGCTAATATGTTCTGTATCAATTTCAATATTCAATATATTTATATTTCAATTAAAAAAGACATGGTTAAAAAATAGAGTCACCTCAAAGAGTCTCATTTCAAAAAGTCACTGTTTTCACCCACCATAGGTCACTCTACCTCATCCACTATATTTGCCCCCTAGTGACCATGATAGTTAATTTTATGTGTCAGCTTGGCTGGGCCACAGCGCCCAGATATGTGGTCATACATTATTCTGGATGTTTCTATGAGGGTGCTTTTTTTGATGAGATTAACTTAAATTTGTGGAATTTGAATAAAGTAGATTGCCCTCCATAATGTGGGTGGGCCTCACCGAATCAGCTGAAGTCCTGAACAGAACAAAAGTCTGAGCTCCCCTGAGTAAGAGACAGTTCTGCAGCAGGAGGTCTTCGGACGTGAACTGTAGAATGGGCTCTTCCCAGATCTCCAGTCTGTCAGCCCACCCTGAAGATTTTTGACTTGCTCAACTGCTGTAGTCACATCAGCCAATTCCTTAAAATAAGTCTCTCCCTTTCTCTCTCTCTCTCTTTCTTACTCTCCCTGCAACCCCACCTGCCATCCTGACCACATACACATATCCAATTTCTTCTTTCTCTGGAGAACTCAGACAAATACAGTGACTTTGGCTATTTCCAAAAATGTAATTGCCCCTGTGATTGAGGATTTCCATCCCAGAGGAGATTCCAAGGATGCACCTTGATCTCTGAAAACAGTTTTAAAGAAGAGCCCAAAGGAACTACAGTAAAGTCATGGACCCTTAATATAGGCAGGAAATTGGGGTGGTCCACATGGAAAGGAGACCCAAATATCGAGAACACTGAGCAGAAGGGAGGAAGACCTATAACTCCAAAGCCCAGAATGAAGAAGCTAAAGAAGGAGGCAGGAGATGGGGTACGATGCACACAGAGGGTATATCAGACCCAGGCCTTGAAAGAAGGGCAGAATTTCCATCGGGGATGAAGGAAATGTAATAAACACCTGTTCATGGTGGATGGCCAAAATCTTTTGAATGCCCTCTCTTTGGTGTCAAGAGCCTCACATTGTCAATGGAGAATCCAGCAAACTATTCTTCCCCTTGCCACCAGGCGTAGGTCTGCTTCCCCAGCCAGACCTGCCCATGCCCAACTTCGGTTTGGAAGTTATCTCTGAGAGGAAACAGCAATGGCTGGGCTGCTTTTTTTTGATGGTCCTAGGTGGCGGCAGAGGTGGGATGTCCCCGCCATTGGTGGCGGCCAAAGCAGCTTCCTGAGAGGCGGAGCTGAGACCACGCAGGCCTGGGAGCAGTGGCAGCAGAGATCCCTCGAGAGGCGGGCTCTGTGGCATGGTTCTGGGAGTTGCTTCAAGCTCCGGAGCCCCGGTTTTGTCACCTGTGAAATGGATTTTGTGCTGCCTCTCTCCCTGAGCTAGCAAATGTGATGGAGCTTGGAAGGCAATTGGGTGTAACACGAAACAACAGTCATAGCTACACCTCAAAGCAGGTAAAAGGAAGAAAACTAGAATCAGAAAAGGGGAGACGGTTTCAGGAGCAAGCCTATCGGGAGGAAGCCTCTACAAGGCCCCTATTCCTCACCCTAAAGCTTGCCCCTACTGGGAGCGGGAGGGCAGAGGCTGGGGGCATGAGGACCCAGGCTTCTGGGTGGTGTATGGTCAAGGTAAGAGTGTCCTTACCACTCTCCTAGCACCTCTCCTCACTGGCCCCTGCCCCCGGCAGATGCCGAGCAGAGAGAAGTCACAGTTGGATACCTTGGGCCTTTCTGCCTCGAATGAGAAGAAATAGTCTTTGGCTCCAATTAATTAAGCAAACTGATAGAAATTCTCTGCCTAAGTCACACTTTGCATATCCATAATCTCTGCACTACATTTTCTGTATACTTTACCCCTGGGTAAAAATTGGTGAGCATTTAAATGCTTCCTCACATAATCTTGCTAAAGCACACTCTTGCCTATAAATATTCATGCCACTGCCAAAACATTTGCAAGCTTTCCCCAAAGGTGAAATGTGTGTAATGTACTTTGTCTTCTGGGTATAAATATTATCCAATACATTTTGGTTAATATGAATACACTAATTATTCCTGTAGCCCTTTTAAAAAGGGTCATCTTCATGATGTGAATTTTTAAAAAATGTAATTACAGTAATTGGATACTTAATCTAATTAAAATTTGCTTTATCTTTAATGGGAATTTTTCTAAAGAGGAGAATGACAATTGCGTTTTTGATAACGACTGTCTTCTTCCTGCAGGGGATCAAGTTGGTGAAAACTGGAGAAACAGGCAGTTTTGTGTCCGTCTGCGCCTTGGTCGCTGGGCAAAGCCAAGCCAGTCGTTGCCTTAGGACTCAGTACTTATATGATGAATATGGCTTTTAGTTACTGAAGAGAGTGGAGGAAAAGACTAGTGGAACATTTTCTTTCCCAACGGATGAAGCTGCCCCCCTCCCTAGGGAGCATCCTTCTGTTCCCCTGACCTGTGATTGGTCCACGGTGGGAACTTGACCTCAGCCTGCTAGATCAGGGTGCCTCACAGGGCTTGCTGGGGCTGGGGCTGGAGGAGAAGCAGTTCCCCCATTTGGGAGGCCATGTGCTATAAAGAATTGTAGTGAATGTTCCAGGGGCTCCATTCAGGTCCCATTGGTTCACCCTTCAGGTCACCTGCAGATACTTCCTGTGTACAAGCTGGGGTCCTGCGTCTCTTTGCATAAGGCTGGTCTCTAACCTGGGGAGCAAGCTTGGCCTGCTGGAGAGCTATCAGCCCTATGGCAACTCTCAGATGATGAGGGAACAGAAATGAGGTGGATGGAGAGCAAGCCTGGTGTTGAATCCAGGTTCCACCCCCAAGACTCTCCTTGCTCCTACCCTCCTTTGATTCTGTGGGTTGCTCGGAACCCTCCCCAGCCATATGAGTCAATATATTTCTCCCATTTTTTTCATATGTGTTAAGCTTGCTTGCTAGAGTTGGATTTCTTTTTTATTTTTTTAAAGGTATTTTTATTAAAGCATGGGGCAGGATCCGTGGGCAGAAAGAGCTGCCTAGAGTGGGATTTCTATTTCTTGCAACTAAAAGTATCACGACTTTCTCAAAGAATAAGTGAGTTTGAATGCAAAGCACTTGGACTAGAGCTTGCCTCAGATTCAATGTTACTACCATTATTACTATTATTATTAAGAGCATGTTGTTATTATTCAATGTCTGACCTGCTTCCAGAAAGGAACATGGATCAAGGACCTAGAGCCTAGAAAAGAGTCACAAGGGGCGCCTGGGTGGCTCAGTTGGTTAAGCATCAGCCTTCAGCTCAGGTCATGATCCCAGGGTCCTGGAATGGAGCCCTGAGTCAGGCTCCCTGCTCAGCGGGGAGTCTGCTTCTTCCTCTGCCCCCACCCTGCTCATGCCCTCTCTCTCCCTCACTCTCAAATAAACAAATAAAATCTTAAAAAAGAAAAAAAGAGTCACAAAAGAAGTCAGTTTAATTCTACCTAATTTCCTCCCTTTTGTCTTTTTTCATAACTTGAAATAAACATTATTTTATTTTGCTTAAGGATCATGTTTATTTTGCTCTAATTTTGTTACCAAGTCTCGTGGCATAGGCAAACTGCTGAGCGCGAATGCCCCGGTCAGGTTCAAGTCATGGCAGGCTCTGACTGGCTGCAGGGTCACTTTAGGACTGTCATGGGGCTCCTGCTGGGAGCCCTGATGGGTCCCCTCCTCCATAACACATATTTAAAATTATATTTCATGGCTACATTGTTATAAAGACAAATATGTTACTATTATATATCAAGACACCGCCTACCTAAAAATTCATTCTTCCTTCTGGGTTTAAGAGAAATTAAAACCTTTTAGTAACATGGCTCCTGCTTTGTGTTTCCTATAACACATAATTGTTTTTGATTGTATCAAGCACCACAGAAGTAAAATGTTGCCATTTTTAGAAAACGCTGGTGTTTCTGTATTCTAGGGAATGGTGGAAGTCTTACCTTGGCACAGGGGAGATGCTTCTAGGCACCTTCTGGCTCGGCAAGGCAAGGCCTAGAGGGTCACCTGGACGGAGCTGGGGTTAAGACAACGAGGACAAGGGGCTTTTCAGAATAAAGTGACGTTTTTCTTCAAGGAGAGGCTGTTATGTTGTGAGATTTGGGACTTCTCCTGAGGGCAGAGACAGGAGTTTGACAACGAAGGACTAGGGAAGAGACAGCAGGGTTTGAAGTGCTGTGGTTGGTGGAGGAGCGGGCCTCTTAGAGAGTCAGCCAGGAAAGAGCTCGCTGTGATGAGAGATGCTCGGTGGGCGGTGGTTTCGGGGTGGTGATATCCAGGCTTTCCTCCTGCACTGCATTCCTCTTATGGTTTCCTCAAGCCCTTAGAAAAGTCCGTGACATACCATGGGCTGTGCCATTGGTGCTCGGGAATCTGGTTAGGGCATTGGTCTCTGCTTGGAGCAAGGCCCTCTCATCTCCTAAGACCAGGGCTGAAGGAGCAGCATTGAATCAGCAGAGAATACTAATCCCAACAACCAAGGTGACAAGAAACAATGTGTGCAGAGGGCTGTGCGGTGGCCAGGTGGAGGCAGAGAGGCAGTCTGCTCCATGTTTGGTAAGAATGCACTTGGGACAAAGGCTGTTTCTCCCAAATGCAATGGAAGGCAGTGATCCTGGAAGGGAAAGGGGCAGAGAAGGATTGGAGCCTACTGTTTTGTGGTTAAGGGTCCCAAAGCAGCCAGAGTCTGTACTTACAGTGTCCTTCCTTCTCTGGACACGTGTACTGTGATGTCTCTGCTTCCAGCTGCAGCCACGTTGGCCTTGCTCACACTCACACAGGCCTGGGCAGTGCCACCCTGAGTCCTTGCACTTGTGCTCCCCGCCTGGGATGTTCTTGCCCCAAACATCTGCATGGCTCAACCCCCACCTCCTTCGAGTCTTTGCTCAACTATCAGCATTCTCAGTGAGACCTTCCCTGGCCACCTGATGTAAGGTAAAGCACTCCTCTATTTACCTGCCCTATCTATTTTCCTCCATGGCACTTGTCCTAGCCAGTTCAGGCTGCTGTAACAAAATGCCGTAGACGGGTAGCTTATCCACAACAGAACTTTATCTCTCGTAGTTTTGGAGGCTGTGATCTGAGGGCAGGATAGCAGCAGATTTGGTGTCCTGGTGAGAGCCTGTTTCCTGGTTCCCAGATAGCCCTCTTCTTCCAGTGTCCATGGAGGAAGAGGCAAGGGAGCTCTCTGGGGTCTCCTTCATAAGGGCGCTAATCCTGCTCATGAAGCCCATCACCTTCATGACTTAATCACCTCCCAAAGGCTCTCCCTCCAAATACCGTTACATTGGGGATTAGGTTTCAACATACGAATTTCGCAGGGGCACAAACATACAATCTATAGCAACACTTACCACCTCCTGCAGCCTGTTACTTTGGCTTCTCTCCTTTCTCTCCTTTCTCTCCCCTCTAGAGTCTAAGCTGCATCAGGGCAGGGAATTTGGTCCGTTTTGCTTTCTTCTGCTTCCCCAGTGCCTAGAACAGTGCCTGGCGCATGGTAGGTATCAATAACTATTCTTTGAATGGATGAATGAAGATGACAATGTATAGATTCGACAGATAAAGGGCTTTGAAAAAGCTCCTAAACCGGCTGGAAATAAGTTACATGCAAACTATGAAGCAGCTGAAAACCACCATCGCGTAAATGAGGCGGGAACAGGTTTCCATTGAATGATTGATCACCCACATTCTCATGTTTGGCTTAGATGGTGTTTATCATGCTGTAGCTGAGTGGTTTTTAAATGTATTCTGTAGAAACTCAGGTGCTGCAGGGCTCTCTTCAATGTTTGTTCTTAATTTTTTTTCAAATACATTTTTAACTGTAATTAGAGTAACACATACTCAAATGAAGTCTATATTAAATTTGAATCTATTGACAACTCCTGATGTGTTAATGCTTACTGTCGCGTTAACTCATTTTTTAAAAAGTAGAACCCAAGAATAAAGATTCTTCTTTCATTTCTATAAATAAATTTGATTTCTTAAAAATATGGCCATAACACGTAAGTTTGGAGTTCTCCATTTGTAACACCTTATTTATTTATTAATAAGGAATGCAAGCAGTCAGATACCTTTGGTGATTCTCTGTTGGAAACACACACACCAGTTTTCTGTTCTCTTTCAAGCTTCTGAGGTTAATAGAAGATTATCTTGAGGCTGCAAGGTGAACTCAAAATACGTTGCCATTTGCACTACATTTTTCTAGGTATCAGAATCTTCTCAATACTGTGTGACCAAAGCAAAAAGGTGGAAATTGACTGGGTGCTGAAACTGATAAGTAGTAGACATGCTCCTCAATAGCCCTTGTTTTCGATATTTTTTTGACATGTAATTATTTTGTATTTGTGGTACTTTGGGTGGTCTTCTTTTTCTGTTTTGTTTTGTTTTTCTTATGAAACGGGTGCAGCTATGTTCATGAATAAACTAGTGTCACCACAAGGGCCCAATCTTATGTCTTTCCATAAAGTCTTGGTAACCAGGCGCCCCAAGCATTAGTCTATACTCTCTCCCCCTCTGTCTGGGTTGATACAGCTGTTCATTCACATCAAGGTTTTGCATGTGGAAAGCAGAATGTTCACTGGGGAGTCTTCTTAAAGTTTTTAAATTTACAAATGTAAAATTCGCTTTTTTCCTATGAGTTTTATACATACCCAGATCCTTTTAACCACCACCTCACACAGGACACAGAACAATTGCAACATCCCAGAGAATTCCCATGTGCTGCTCCTTTAACTTCAGATCCTCTCCCTATATCCGTTCCAGGCAACCATGGATCTGTCTTCTGTTTCTCTATTTTTGCCCTTTCCAGAATAATGGAGTCATACAGTATGTAATCTTTTTTGAGACTGGGTTCTTTCACTTAGAAAAATGCATCTGAGATTCATTGAAGATGTTGTGTATTAATAGTTCACTGCTTTTTACTGCTGAGTGGTACGCTATTGTATGGATATAGTTCAGTTTACTCACCTATTGAAGGGTGTTTGGATTTTGTTTCCAGGTTTTGGTGATTACAAAATGTTGCTATAAACTTTTGTGCACAGGTTTTTGTGTGAGCATAGGTTTTCATTTCTCTAGGATGAAAACAAAAACAGGGGGATTCACGGGACATAAGTAAATGTATGTTTCTCTCTGTATTTATTAACTTTTATTTTTTAAAGATTTTTTTAAAAAGTACACTCTACACCCAACATGGGGTTTGAACTCACAACCCCGAGATCAAGAGTTGCGTGCTCCACTGACTGAGCCAGCCAGGTGTCCCATGTTTCACTTTTTAAAGAAACTGCTACACTATGTTTTTCAGAGAGCTGTGTCATTTTGCATCTCTACCAGAAGTGGAAGAGAGTTCCAGTTGCTCCCCATCCTCATCAGCACTTGGTATTGTCAGCTTTTGTTTGGTAACTTTAGCCAACTGATGTGTACATACTAGTATGTTATTGTGGTTTTCATTCACATTTATCTAATGATGAGCAACGTTGAGCATCTTTTCATGTGTTTATTTGTCATTAATATGCCTTCTTTGGTGAAATATCTATTCAAATCTTTGCCATTTAAACAACTGAATTGCTTCCTTATTGTTGAGTTTTGAGAGTTCTTTAAATTTTCTGGGTACAAGTCATTTGTCTGGTATATGATTTGCAAATATTTTCTCCCAACCTGTGGCTGATCTTTTCATTCTTTTAACAGTATCCTTCATAGAACGTAAGTTTCAATTTTGATGAAGTCCAATTTACCAATATTTTCTTTTCTGGATTGTGCTTTTGATGTCATACCTAGGAACTCTTTGCCTAACCTAAAGTCAAGAAAATTTCTCCTATGTTTTTCTTCTATGTGAGTTCTACATTTAGGACCATTAGTCATTTTGAGTTAATTTTTGTATATGGTTGCTTTTAATTCTTGACATTTCAAAGCCATAGGTTGTTTTAATTGTTTAAATTCCTTTTTAAAATATATTGATTTTGTTTTTATGAAACTAACACATGTTTACTATAAGAAACAATACAGGATACAAAGAAGAAAGTTAATATCCACTCCTAAACTCTACCACCTGGATAGAACCATCTACAACTCTTGAACATTATTTCAGAAATCTCTGAGCATATATACAGATAGACCAGGGCAGGGGAGAAGAAAAATGTGTGAAAGATAGGTAAGTAGGTATTTTTAATTTTCATTTGAAAAACAAAAGAGTTCTGCTGTGGAAAATACTGGCCTACTTCAAAGGTGCTAAGTCTAGTCTTGGCACCCATAAGGAGTCACCAAGTTTGCCTAAAGGCAGTCACCTCTGCTGTTTGAAGGTCTTGTGGGTTTCCTGGTGGTGAGACATAACTGGCTCAGGTCTAAGCTACTTCTGCAAGCCTAGAGTTGGCAGCCTCTTGTGCATGGTCAACCAAGCCAACCTGTGATCACCAAGCCTCTCTGCAGTCACCAGGTGTTGGAATATTCCCTGTCTGCAGGGAAGAGCTGACCACACTGTCTTCTAGGAGTGGACTGGAAAGAGGGAAATTCACCCCAGGGGAAGCAACTTCCTAGCAGAGGAAATGAATTCTTCTCTTTCAATATTCCTTCTCTTCTTTCTTGAATGCTTCCACCTTCCTGCCCTCTTCTTCCTCTGTCATCTTGCTCTTTCTCCTCTCATTCCTCTGTTCACTCTCCTGTTCCCTTCTCCCCAGAGCTATGGGTGCTGCTCCATTTGCCTAATGTGTGGCAGACTTCCCCCCCCCAAGTTTCTCTTTTGTCTTTAATTATGGCAGATTCCATTAAAGAGGAGATTTTACCTTGTTCGTAGCCTAATTTTTTAACCTTTTCCTTTAAGGCTTTGGGGTTCTGTTTTATGCTTAAGAAAGCCATCCCCACTTTAAGAATTTGAAGAGCATCCATCAGTATCTTCTCTTGGTACTTTTATGCTCCTATTTGCAACGTCTATATCAGACCCATCTGAAATTCACTTTACTAAACTAGCGAGAAAGGAATCCTTCTTCTTCTTCCCATCCTCCTCCTCCCCTTCCCCAGAAAAAGACTGGCCGGTGACCCAGCAACATTTATTGAATAACCATCTTTCCACCATTGATTCAAAATACTATTCTTATAGTAAATCCACACACATTTTGATTTCTCTCTGAACTCTCCATTATGTGCCAGTGATCAGTCTATTGTGTCTGTAGTGTACTGTTTTATTTACTGAAGCTTTATAATATGTTTTATTATCTGGTAGAGCTAGTTCATTATCATTTCTCTTTCTCTTGTCCAGAATTTTACTCCCTATTCCCACAAATATATTTTCCAGATTAACTTTAGAATCACTTTCCAAGTGGTTTGGTAGGGTTGGTATCACAATGAATGCATAGATCAATTTATTGATGTTTGCCATCTTTATAAAATTGGGTTTTCCCAGGGTTGCCTGGGTGGTTCAGTTGGTTAAACATCTGACTCTTGGTTTTGGCTCAGGTCATGATCTTAGGGTCATGCTCTCAGGGTTGTGAGATTGAGCCCTGACTCAGGCACCGTGCTCAGCGGGGAGTCTGCTTGAGATCCTTTTTCCCTCTTCCCCTTCCTCTCTGCTCCTCCCTCTGCTCCCCCCCCCCACTCTAGTGTGCTTTCTCTCTCTCTAAAAAATAAATAAAATCTTTTTAAAACATTAAAAAATTTGAGTTTTCTCAGCCAAATACCAGTTGTGTCTTCATTCATTCTAGTCTTTTAATTCTTCAGAAATTCATAGGTGCCTAAGTGGCTCAGTTGGTTAAGGATCCAACTCTTGGTTTCAGCTCAGGTGATGATCTCATGGGTTAAGGGATCGAGCCCTGAGTTGGGCTCCATGCTCAGCGGGGACTATGCTTGAAGATTCTCTCCCTCTGCCACCCCCCACACTCATTATCTCTAAAATAAATAAATAAATCCCTAAAAAAAATTCATAGGTTCTGAACACTTTCTCTTAAATGTATTTCTGTTTTGTTGCCATTGTGACTGTGAACTTTTTTCCCCTATATTATTTTTAACCTGGTTATTTTTTGCACAGAAAACATCTAGTTTTTACATCAATTTTCTAATTGTTATTTACCATTTGTTTTTTCCCCTCAAATTGTTTGGACTTTTCATATCTTTTATTTTTTATTTTTTAAAGATTTTATTTATTTATTTGACAGAGATAGAGACAGCCAGCGAGAGAGGGAACACAAGCAGGGGGAGTGGGAGAGGAAGAAGCAGGCTCATAGCAGAGGAGCCTGATGTGGGGCTCGATCCCATAACGCCGGGATCACGCCCTGAGCCGAAGGCAGACGCTCAACCGCTGTGCCACCCAGGCGCCCCTGGACTTTTCATATCTTTTAAAGATAACCATGACTTTCCTCTTCTTTTCAATTTTATATCTTGAATTTATTTTTTGGCTATTTACATTGATCAGTACCTATACAACAATATTACCTAATAATAGTACAAGAGTATGTTCTGACCTTGTTTTTGGTGTTGATGGAAATGATTTTAATGTGTCAGCATTAAGAATGGTGCTAACTTCTAGTCTGAGAACATACATCTAGGTGTATTAATATGGTAAATTATATTTCCTAATTTTAAATCACCCTTGCATTTCTGCTTTGAATTTTACTTGGTAATTATGTATTATCTAAAAACATGCTGCTAAGTTTTACTTGCTAATATTTTACTTAAGATTTTTGTTTTGTTATGAAAATGAGATTAATCTGTAGTAGTTATTTTGCCTTGTCCAGCTGTGCTATCCATATTTTATTAGTTCTGTGACAAATAACTTGGAGATTTTCTTTCCTTTTTATGCACTGGAACAGTTTAACTCCAGAATTATTTGTTCCTCAGAGATTTGAATGAATTCACTTGTGAAACTGTGTGTGTACATACAAGAAAATCATTAAAATATTTTTTTCTCAGTATCTTCCATGATATCTTCAGCCAATTTTGGTAATATCATTTTCCTAGAAACAATTTCACACACTTTGTAAAATACATTAACATAGAGTTGTAAAATTTTTAAGTTATAATTAATTTTCTCTGTATTTGTGGTTATTTCCCTACTTTGTCTACTTGTGCTTCTTTGCTTCTTTTTTGATCTGATTAACTAGAAATTCATCTTTTTTAGTCTTTTCTTCAGTTGGGCAGTTAACAAGTTGTTCTTAATGAGTGAATTTCTATTTTATTATTAATTTCTTCTTGCTACTGTTCTTAGGATGATTTTGTTATTTTTTTCTAGTTTCTTTAGTCGGACGCTTAAGTCATTTATTTTAGTTGTTTCTTGTTTAATGTTTCATGTGTGGCGGGACAGTGCTCACTGGCTATATATGCGCTACTCCCCTACACATCACAGCGTCTTTTGAGATTTGGATCAGCCCTGGGTCTAGTTCTAGCCAATGCATTGTGAGCAGAAGTGGTGTATATTTTCTCTGGATTGAAACAGTTACGAGCCAGTATGTTTTCTCCCTCCTCCTCCTTGTAGGCTATGTGTCCCAGATGGTCCAGCTACAAGACAGAAGATTCTCTATCAGCCTGCATCTTTAAGTAACTGTTTGGAACAGGCACGTAGCATGAGCAAGAAATAACTTTTATTGTGTGGAGCCACTGCAATTTTGCTGTTTGCCTGTTGCACTAGCTATTAGTTACTTATCTTGTCTAACAATGCATCTGAGTCTATGACTCCACCTCCGAGGATAGCTTTAGACATATCTGAAGGTTTTGATACACGATTGAAACAATGATTCCCCCCCAACCCCGCACAGAGATCTATGTACAAGTTCTCATTAGTTCTGTCTGGCAGCTGCAGGGTACATCTGCTCAGTCCAGTTCTTCCAACCCCCTGTCTGGCTAGAACTCCAGGCCCTCCCACTCACTTAGGGCAGTCTGTAAATACAAACCGTGATTTCCCGCCAGGCCCTTCCAGAACTCACTGCATTTGCTCCTGACCCACTTCTGCTCGAATGCCCTGCCTCACCGGGTTGCCAGTTCTTGGCTCCATCTCTCCTTCACAAATCTGCTTCTCTTCTTTTGGTCTTGGCATTTGCAACCATCTCTCTGGTGGCTTAAGGCTTTCCCTACAGACTAGCTCAGATTTGGCTCACTCCCTTCAGAAGGCTTCAGGAAGCTGGTGCCCCGGCCCAGCCTGGCCAGCTCAGGAAAGGGTGCAGGGAAAATGCCATCCTGAGGTTTCCCTGTAGACCCCCGCCTTCTCTCATCCCTCTTCCCTCTTCTGCTCCCTCTGTTGAGGGTGGGCTGTGCATGCCGCATGCGGTGGGTGCCTGTGGAGATCCAGGTGGTCTCAGCCCTCAGCCTGCCATAAGGAAGACTTTCTGCAGCCCCGCCAGGAGGCCCGAGGGGGGTGGAGGCACCATGCTGCCACCGCCACTGTGTTCACAGCTTTGCAACAATCTGTATTCTTGGGCCTTTTCCTTAAGAAGGAGTGTGGGAATACATATGATTTATAATGTAAACAATATACACTGACAGGATGTGAATGAATAAAAGATGAATAAATAAAAGCACAGGCATAAATAAGCCTCCTACCTTGGCCTTGCTCTGAGCAGCAAAGGAAAGGGTGGGAACACCGCAGCAGGAGAGGGCAGCCGGTGGCAGCTGTCTCAGCATTCTTCCAGAAGGCTGGGCGGCCTCCCTGCCCACCCCCTCCCCAGAGCCCTCCTGTGTTCAGGCAGATCCTCCTCCAGGAGCTGAATTCTTCAAACCGGGGCAGCCCGGTGCACAGAGAGAGCATAGGGCAGATGCTAACTAGCATCGCCACCTGGAGCAGGTCAGCATCCCTCCCTCCTCCTACCCTCCAGGCCTTGGTGTTCCCCACCTAGAAGAGAGAGGATTAGACTAGATGTCCTCTGAGTCCTTTAGGAATGCGCTTTAATAGTCCCTCTCATCAGGAGGGGCAGTGTGATACACCCTACTTCTGGGCCTCAGTTTTCTCATCCATGAAATGGGGATTCCTTTGGGAGGTCTCAGAGGGTCTTCCCTCTCTGGTGGTCACTAGGTGACTCCCCTGCCTTCCTCCCAGGGATCACAGGGGGCCATTCTCTGTTCCCAGTGCAGCTACAGAGCAGCTAGCTCTGGAACAGGCCTGGTTCTCTGGGCCGACAACCCTCAGGCAGACTGGAAACAGCACATCCATGTAGCCTCCCCTCCAGACCTGTGACAAGGCAGGCCCCATGGCTGCCTCTTTCCTGCCTGGCCTGGTCCAGAATGATGGAGCAGACGGGCAGCTTGTCCTGCTTGAGAGGCCACGTGCCCCAAGGTCTGTGCTCTGTGCCTGTGTCTCCATGCTTGGGTTGGAAGGGCAGTTGGGGGAGAGGAACCTAAGCCAGAGGGGGATCAGTACCCTGATGGGGTGTGACAGAGGGCTTGGGAGGCCAGAGGAAGCAGGCAGGGAGGGAGGGAGGGAAGCTGAAGACTGACAGGCTGGGACTAGCAGGAGAGAGGGGCTTTCCTAGGATGGGATCTGGCTTGGGCTCAAGTGCCAGGCAGCCTCTGGATTGCTCCTCCATCCTCCCAGCAGATGGCAGTGTGCGCATGGGAACGAAAGCAACGGCTTCTGGAATCCCCAGCGGAGGATTTTGCAGGGCTAAGAGAGCAGGGTCTCGTCAACACACTTGACTCCATTGACCTCTATTTTCCCACTGCCCTTGTAGGTAAACTCCTTATCCTAATCTCTGCATGCAGTGCTACTGGAGACAGTTACCCAAACACAAGGACCAGAACCCTAGGAACTATGGGCTCCTTTCTGCCGAGCCCTCAGCACTGTCCATCCCTCCCTCTGTCGGTCCCCAGTATCTCTGTCTCCTGCTTTCCACAGAAACTATTTCAGAATTGATTCCCTGCCCTCAAACCTTCCTTCACTTCACTCATATCAGAAAGCCCTAAGGAATAAGAAACTTCATAGGGAAACTCCCTTGATGCCCTTTTCTGTCAATTATAAATTGCAACCTCTGTCAATTTGCTCTAGCTGGTTCTCAAACGCCGGCTTTTCTTTCCTCCCCTCGTGAGCCATTTTGAAGACACGTCCAACCCCACTGTCTGTTAGGTTTAGCCTAGAGGGAACACAAGCACATGGCTGACAAGGGAGTCTGGGTACCATGTGGGAGCTCCTATCCAAGGCAGGACAGGGGCAAGCTAAATCAGACCCTATTTTAAGAAAAAGCAAAGTTGATGCACTAGAAACACCCAGAACAAACTGGAAGTCTAAAAGGACGGTGGTAGGATCAGAGTTTGGGTTGTAAAGCAAGAGCACAGAGTCACATGAGATGGTGTCACAAGGAAAAGCAGAGGAAGGAGCAAGGAAGAGTGGGTCTGGGTGGTTTCTCTGGGCAGCCTTGGAGCATCCAGATCATTTTTCAAGGCCTTTGGATGCCATACACCAAAAGGGTAGGGGTATAGATTGTCTTCAATGTAAGGGCGGTGGGTGGGACCAGGAAATGAGGTTGTTTCCCGGAAAGGAAGTGTGTGTGCTCTGGCCTGTTGCTCTCAGTTACATCCACTGAGCTGTCCGTGGTACCAATGCTCCGCCTTCCTGTTGGGGTTGGGACAGCCAGACTGAGGGCGGGAGGAGGGGGAGGACAGAGTTGGGGGATTATAACAGGATGTCTTTCACATCCAGGATATTCTGCAGGACAGCGTCTTACACACAGTAGGATCTCAGTTAATATTTGTTAAATGAATGATAAATAACTCAGGACACTCAACCAGGTGTAGGCATGTCTGGAAGAGGATTTGTCCATTTGTTGCTTTCTTCCATCCTGTTTGCACGCTGTCTTCATGAAGACTCGTGTTCGCTGTGTGAGTCCCAAAGGCCAGATGAATTCTACCCTGTTTGTTCCACACCAGATCCATCTTGGCAGAGCAGGGTTCTCCTCCTCCCCCGACCTCATCCTAGCAGGTAGTGTGCTTTTGTGGGATGAGTTCCAGACTCAAAATTAAACGTTGATGTTGTGGTCCCTTCATCATCACTGACTTGTTGAGTGAGCTTGGAAAGGCCACTTACTCTTGGGGCCTCGGTTTCCCCTGGGAATAATTATCTCTGCCCTTATAGGGTCATTGCAAAATTAAATGAGCTAATGAATTGAAAGAGCCTTATGGATCATAAAACATGGTGTGTGGGGTTAGGACTGCAATGGTAAGGATTGAGCATGGCATCCAAGATAAGGTCTTAGCCAGGCAAAATATGCGAGCTCCTTGAGGGCAAAACATGTGGGTGGTTCTTCTGTGTAGTCCCCCAGGGCTCGATAAGGGCAGTATGGAAATGCCAAGTAAGTCACTGAATGAAACTGAACTTCTTTCTTCAGAAGACTCTTAGTAGTAATCCAGATCTGGAGGTTTTAGGCACAAGGAAGGTGAGGCTTTCCAGCATCTGCCATTCCCCAGGGATTAGCTTTCCTCCTTTTGCACCCATCCACCCATCCCTCTGGGCCTCGAGGAAATAGCCTGGATTCTGAATCTCCAACTTCACCAAGTGCCTCCTGTCACCACGGACTTCTATAACCATCACTGTGTGCAGTGTGGCTGCCGCCCGAAGGGAGGGCAACGTGCGGCGTCAGCATCTATTAATCCATCACTTTCAGGAATACTGCTCAGTGCAAAACCGAAAGCAACAATTATGCTAACTACATCCATTTCTTATTATTGGAAGCTATTCATTAGGGGAGCTATAATTATTGTGCATCTATGTGTCATTTTACAGTTTTCAATTTCTTAGTTATGTTTGGCCAAAAATTGATAAATATATAAATTACAGTACAACCCATTAATTCATACCACGCATGACACCACGGGGTGCCCTGTGTCTCTTGTATCGGTGCTCACATGCCTTTCC
This sequence comes from Ursus maritimus, assembly GCF_017311325.1. Lineage (NCBI taxonomy): Eukaryota > Metazoa > Chordata > Mammalia > Carnivora > Ursidae > Ursus > Ursus maritimus. The sequence goes on from NW_024424008.1 coordinate 4,190,061, forward strand.
TTTCTTCCATGGCTGGCCACAACATATGCCCAACCTCAGTCTCCTGGGCACAGTCACAGGGCAAGGTTAAGAGAAGCTGAGGTTTAGGGGCTGTGAGAGGGAAGATTTGACTCAAGCCCAGAGACTAGACCTGGGGCTCAGGAAGAAAGGTCTCTAAGTACTCAGGAAGTGACGGATGTGGCACAAGGACTCTCTGATGTTAGTGGGCATTTTACATCTGGAGGGGGATTCCAGATTCAGGGAGGCTCTGCTTCTTAGCCTAATCATAGTGGCTAATGGCATAATGGTTCCACTTACCCTCTTTCCTCTGCTTCTCTAAATGAACCCCTGTCCTAGTGCTCTGCCTTGACAGCCATGTAGCTCCTGGGTCAATCCCCCCACTCCATACCACCTTTCAAGCCATGCCTGGCCCCATATTTCACTCTGGAAAAAAAACCTGGTATGGGGGGTTAGGAGGAGGAGAAGATAATGTGAGGATCCTTGGCCAAGTGCTCGATGGCTCGGTAGTATCCAGCCAGCCCACTCCTGGGTACCATCCTGGTACCAGGGCCTCGGGCACCCTGTAATCCATCCTTCATTCGTCTGTTCATTTAATAAACATTAACTGAGCACACAGTATGTACCAGTTTCAGTTTGAGCACGTCCATTGATTAAAACATGAGAAATACTTATAGGAACATGTTGGTAAGAGGTAAGGTGTCAGGGCTAGAGGCATATGGAGTCAATGCCCATGGCCCCTGGCCCCACTTACTTGCTCTGTAATTTGGACAAATCATTTACTTTCTTTGTGCCTCATTCTCCTCATGTGTACTATGGAAAGAGTCATAACAATGGTAAGGAGATAGTAAGGATTAAATCAGATATTAGGTTGAGTCCTATGAAGTGGCCACCAGTTGGCTATTTTTGAACTACAAAAACACTAATTTTGTATAGTTTAGCCTAACAAAGTGCTTAACACGGGGCCCAGTTCCAAACAAGTGCTCAGTGAATGGCAACCTTGCTTCTTCTTATCCAGATGGTATAAGCCTAACAGTGTGTGAGTTCCCCCACCTTGACTGTTTAGTGCTAACATTTGGAGAGGACGCTCTTTCTAGCAACCACCAGGAAGGTTTTGACTCAAGATTGACATACTCAATATCCAGATTGGTGTTCCTTAAGACTGGGGGACAATCATGTTAGAGCAGGCAGTGACCAACAGTTAGTGACAAGCCAAGGAGTTACCTAATTGTGTCTGGGAGTTAGCATTTGCTTAGGTTTTATTCAAAGTGGTACACACCAGTTAAATATAAGGTTAACTAACTATTAATGCTAATTAATAGTCTCTCAATTATTTTAACAGTTTTGTTTCTAGGAAGTCATAAGGGAATGGGAATTGTCTCCATACTTAATCACAGATAATGTGTCCATTAATCACAAATCTTTTTTTTTAGTGCCAGGAAGAGGCAGAGTAGGAGCATGTTGTCTGTGAGCTTTGGAGAATTTCAGTCTTCAGTCCTGGGGGCAAAGAGGGGCCTGGAAGGCGGGATGAGAGTCTGTTTTCCAGAAAGCTTAACTCCAGGAGGAACACAGAGCCTGGAAGCAGGGCCCTGGACAAGCCCTCCTTTCTCTGCATCTTTTTCTCTTGAAAGACCTACTCAGGCAGCACTATCACCGGAAACATCAAAGGCTCTACCCTGCCAGAAACCGTCCCCCCTAACCTTGTGTCCAGAGCTCCTCCCACGGCAGCACGGTCTCTGCTCTAATGCTCAGAGGTGAAGAGAGAGCCAGTGTCCTCCGTAAGCTTTTCCCTGAGCACCTTGTGGGCAGAGCAGGCTTCTTCGGGCTTTGAGGATTTTCTCAATGCCCCTAGGGCTTCTCCTTGCATTCCCTCCAGCCAGGGCCTGGTTCCTGGTTTTCCGGGATGTGAGGCAAGGCTGCTGGCTCTGTAGTCTCCTGGGGCCTTCTGGCTTGGCAGAGCAAAACACATACCCACACCTTTGCAGCTGCGAGCCCCTTCCACGTTTCCCCCAATCTCCCTTTCCTAGCATGTTCCCAGTCCTTAGAAAGAGCATGATGGGGACCTGAGTTCCCTTTGGCTCTTCACAAAGAGACTGTATTTTTATTTAGAGAGTCAACCAGATGAGAGGCAAAGAGAAAGCAAAAATACACTGTGGTTCACCGTTCATTGCCTTCGAGCAGGAAAGTCCCACCCCACATGTTGCACGGGAGGCCACCACAGAGGCTCAGAGATGGGGAGGGGCTCGCCCAAGGTCACACAGTGAGTCTCTTTTCCTTGCTCTAATAAGCTTTTCTTTCCACGATTTTGTATTAAGTGCCAAACTGTAGGCCACCCCCAGAGAAGAAGAACAAGGGAACCAGTCTCAAAGTCTGCATCTCAGCCATAGAACCTCTGTGTTACGAGGCCCTAGGAAAATGCAACCCCCCAAGTTTGAAGTGAGGAGGCCCCCTCTTGAAAAATCAGTTAAAATGCCCTCCTTTATGCACATGCCAACTTTGACTTCAAAAAGACTTTATTCCCAAGGATAAACAACCCATGTTTGTGTAATATAATTAAGTGAAGGCATCTTTAAATGTCATACTAGCTTGTGCCCATTTCAAATTGTTATGCATCAACAGAACTTAACGAGATAGCCAAGCCTTCTCCTTGCTGTGAGACTGAGATAAGCCACAGCACTGTGGGCCCTTTAATAGATTGCCAAAATAAAGCATTTTCTATGCAAATTATTCATGCAGCGGGACAGCTAATCGCTTGCCAAGAGCCCGCCCACTGCCTCTCTGCAATTAGTCGTGAAGTTGAAGGAGCTCCAAACTCCGCAGGCGCGCTCAGGGCCTCCTGCTTCTGTGGCTGGTTTTCAGGTGAGCAGAGGCTTTCTTTCCTTTGGTGGCGGGGCCTGGACTCCCCCTCGATAGAGACAGGTGAGGGAAAGAGGGCTGGGCAGGAGGTAGAGAACTGAAGAGGGATAGAGGGCTGTTTCTGCAGTTCCAGCCCAGCACCTGACCCAGTGGGTATAGTGTGTACACGGACGCACCCTGAGATCCAGTTCCCTCATCTACAAAGTCAGGGTGGACACTGGTTGGAGGCTCCCAAGAGTCCGGTGTTTCAAGGAGAAGGGGCAGAGGGGATTGGAAACAAGCTCAGCTTTTTGTCTGCTCCAGAATGAGCCCACTGTGGACTCACAGGAAGCCAGAGACTCAAGACCAGAATAGGGACTTGGAGTCAGGAAAACCTCCAGGGTCCCAGCCCTCCACCACTCCCTTCCTGGTATCTCTCATCATAGACACAGGAAGTCTCTGTAGCAGCCAAAGGAGAGTCCCAGATAATTTAACCAAAGACTAGAGCTCCCCTTCTCTCTTGCACAAACCAACCAGCGCTCTTGATGTCTCTCTCTGCCTCTCCCAAATCTGTCTCTGAGTCTCTCAATGTCTCACTCCATGTCTCTGTTCCATTGTTACCTCTCACTGTCTCTCTCTCTCTCCCACCACCAGCTGGCTATGGGAGTCTCTCCAAGGGGAACCAGTGTCTAGTAGCCCTCCTGACACATAACCAAAACAGATTCCATCCGGCAGGGGAGGATGGGGGTGTCTTGTTCTTGCACCATCTTGTGCAGGCAGAACCCCCAATCTTGGGTCACATGCTCACTCCCCAAAAGGGATGGGGCCAAGACTCTAGCCCACTTTTCGCCTCCAATCCCAAGATCTGACAAGATGACCCAAACCCAAGGTGTCCAAAGGAACAGACTTGCTCAGTGAGGGGCCAAGGAGCCCTCTGAGGGCAAAAGTCATGTGTGTGCACATCTTTGTAAAAGGGAAGGGACTGTTTTTGACATTCTGGGAAGCTTCAGAAGTACTTGCTAATTTGGTAGGTTAGGGCTTGGGCTAATCCGTAGGGTCTCAAGTCAATGTTTTGCTTACTTCATGGAAGGTTATTTTTCTGTGAGGGTTTGTTAACGAATCAGAATGGCACTCGTTTAACCTGGCAGAATGATGGATGATGGGTAACTGCTTTTGATGTTATTCAGCAGCCTTCTGATGCACCAAGAGCCCCAGGGAGGGCACCGATGAAAAGATCATTGAGCATGAGCTGTGCTCCTTTCTGTGCTCAGAGCAAGCGCTGAGCCTCCCCAGAGGCCTGGGGCTCTGTTAATCCTCCCACACAGAGGTCCAGGCCCTAAGGGCACCTGTTCTTCAGGACAGGAATGACCCCGAGGAGCAGCACCGGGAGCCCTTGCTGTGGAGTCACAGGAAAAACAAAGGAACTGCTTAGAGGAACGAACTGCTGCCTCTTTGGTTTCCTTCCTTCCTCTCTCACCAGCCACTGAAGCCACCTGTGGCCTCAGGGTGGCCCAGGAGATGTCACTCTGGCCTCACTATCACATCTGGTCCCTGCCTTATGCCCCAGGGCTGATCACTCCATCCTAACTGGTTCAAGGCCCCATTGGGTGGCCTGCTCAGGGATGCCATCTTCTTAAGCTCCCTCCACCCAGACCGGCTTTGCCCTACTGTGGCTGGGGCCCTGTGGCCTGCTGATGCTTCACCCTCCTTGCACCTGGCCTTGGCTCTCTGGGGAGTACACCCCTGAACTCCTACCATCAAGCTCTGCGATCTGCAGATTCCTCCCCAACTTCGTGGGATCAGGGGCATTAAGCCTGAGCTGGGTTATGTCTGGTTTGCCCCTACCTATGGCCTCCCGGGTCCTACTGCTTGACTAACTTCCATGGAGCACCTGAGAGAAGGTGGGGTACAATCAGGGGGAGGACTCTCCCCACTTCCACATCCTAAGCGGCCTCCAAGGCCACATCTGACTAAAGCCCTCTACCTCAGTGCCCCAGGCTTGCTCTTTCACTTGTAGAGACACCCGCAGCCACTCCCGGAGTGTTTGTGACTCTGGACGTGTGGGTCTGAGTTGGGGGAAGGGCAGGAGAGGCGAGCTATGGAACACTGAGCCCTACCTGGCAGGGCTGACCTGGGCGGGTGCAATGACAGAGGAAGGGCCAGCGGGGTGAGGAGAGAAAGGAAGAGCAGGACAGGAATGCAGGACACCAAGGAACCCGTGCCCGCTCAGAAGTAGGGGTGTGGGCCCTGGGAAGAGAACAGATAAATCCCCTCTCCGTGATCTGCCTCCCTTTCTCCACTTCCTTCGCTGCCCTTCCCTGCCCTGTGGCATCTCCTGCTGAGGACACGTGCTGAGTTTCAGCTTTGCTACGGGTCTCACAATATCTGGGGGCTAGCCTAGGGACTCATCCTCCCACAGGGAACATCATTCTCTGTAGAAAATACATTTTGAATACACAATGGCTCCCATATGGGTTTTCTGGGGCCCAAGTCTGGAAGAGCCAGAGCTTGATGACACTGGTGGACGCGTGCGGCCTTGGTCCACACTGGACAGGACCCCCAACAGGCCACGACCGCTGCCTCTTGGCTAGCCAGTCCTAGCGTTCCCAGAGTGCCTTGTGCCCCCTGCTGCTTTCTGTGGGTGAGGGGAAAACGACTCCAGAAGGCAGGACCCGGCAATGCACGTATCTAATTCTTCCCCACCCCAGGTGATTCTAAGACACAGCCAGAGTGGGGACTCTGCTTTTGTCAACTGTTTCTTGAACTTCATGCATCAGGACCATCTAAAGAGTTTGATAAAACATAGATTCCTGGGCCCCATTCCCAGAGGTCGGAATCAGGAGATCTGATCGGGGGAGGGGGTGGCAAGAACTTGGTTTCTACAATCTTGCAGGCGATGGATGCTTCAAGACCATGGGCTACAGTCAGAGTAGCGAGGGTCCAGTCCAACCTCTCCACGAAGCAGGACCGGGGACGCACACACAAGCACCAAGTCTAGGAGGGCTCGCGTTCCCACTTGAGGAGGGCGACCAAACTCAAGCCAGACCCAAGCGGGTCATGTTGCCACGTGTCGGGCCTCCCGCCCGGCCCAGATGGCCAGGGCATCAGGAGTGTCAGCCTCCCTCATTGGCTGGTCCCTCATTGACAGGTTGTCATTGACGGCAGACACTTGGCCAATGGCAATCAATCAGGGGGCCTGAGCTGCCTTAAATACCAGCAGAGCAAACAGCCTCAGACAAAGCTGCGCCATATATCAATTACCAAGAGGCTGCGTGCTCCTCTGGGTGGAGGGAGCCCGAGCGAGCGGCCAGGGCTGCTGCCCCAGCTGATAAGGGCCTGCATTGTTCGGGGACAGCTGGCGGCCCGATAAGGGCCTGCTCGCCCGAGATAATGGCAGTGGGCAGGCGCCTCGCGGCAGTTTAGAATTTCTTGGGTCTCCAAGAAAGGTTCTATTAAGCCCACTGACCCCAATTGAATATTAATTAGCTAATTAACGGATTTATTGTTCCACGCCATTTCTGGAGAGGCCATTTTTTTCGAGTGCCATTATTTTTGTAAATGATTTTTCGCATTGTGCATAATTGAATCTTTGCAGCTGCCAGCATCTTCTGCATGATTTGGCAAAAAAAAGGAAGCAGAAGCACTTAGGGCTTTTCACCCCCCTCCGAACAAATGTTTTCAGCCCCTCCTGCTAAGGCTGGAGCGAGGGGGAGGGAGGGGGCCTGGCTCTGTTTCACAGGTTTGCTTTTCAAGCCGAACTGCAAAGTCCGCACTCCTGTTCCCTTGCTTTCCACGCGGCCCGAGGGCCTAGCGCTCCGGGCGGTCCGCACCAGGCCTTTGTCTGGCTGTCTTCAGACTGGCCGGACTTAGCTTTTCTCAGCCCCAGCTCCTTAAAGCCGTATGGTCGGGGGTAGGTAGAGGGAACCAGGCCTGAGCTTGTCACACCCAGAGCTCCCAGTGCAGGGAGGCCAGCTCTGACCGGGAGGGCAGTGCCCCCTGCGGGCTGTGCCTCCGTTTTTGCCCTTACCTACCCCAGCCCGGGGCCTTCCCTAGCTAGAGCCTACCTTGGGTCTGGAGTGCTCTGGGGGAACAGAACCCCAGCTTTGTCCACGTCAGCTGCTCTTTAATGAGTCCTTGCTCCAAATTCCACGCCGGGGCTGCCCGACTCCCTGGAGCTGGCGTCCGCCCATAATAAGTTGACCCGGAAGGTCCCACAGGCAAGTGGCTGATTGAATCAAACCCATTCCTCAGCAGAGGGTCTGGCGTGGGGGCGGGGTGCGTGCGCTGGGGTGGGGCTGGCGCAGGCAGCTCGGCAATATTGTCAGGCAGCATTTGGGAGCCCCCTTGGACCTCTCGGCCCCTTCAGCATTGTTAATGAAGCCAGGGGCAGGCAGAGGCTCCAGGAATATTAGTCGGGGCCCCCGGGTGGGCGTGTCTAAGGAAGGCTTGTGCCCAGGACCTGCCCCTGGCCACCAGGGGCTGCAGAGCTTTATTGGGATTTTTTATTAAGCCACCTCTTCGTGCCCTCATCCCTGTCCCTATCCTGCTGCTTGTGCTCAGAAAGAGGAGTTCTGAGGGCTTTTCTGGGCAGAGAGATGAATTAGGAAGGAGCCCTTGCATCCTCCCCCGTAGACACTGGCTGGGACCACACCATCTGCCCGTGTCCTTTGCTCTGGACTGGAATAAAAACCCCGTGGCCAGACTGACAGACCGTCCTGGGCATCCCCACCAGGAACAAAAGTGGAAGGGACACCAAAAGTCTGGCTAAGAGCTGGAGGTGGCCCTTGGAGTTGGGGCCGGGGGTCAGTCAGCCTCTGTCTGGACACCTCGAGGGGCGGGCAGCTCACAGCCACTGTGGCAGCTTTCATAACGAGAGGGGTCATCCTTATTGTGGGGTCTGCGGGCTCCTCTCCCCGACCCCCACCCTGAGTCTCCCTCTCCCCAGAAGAGCCACTCAGTTAATAACAGCAATAACCGTAATAGTATCAAAGAGGAGCTGAACTGCTCTGTGCCGCACACAGTACGAGGCCCCTGTCACACATCACCTCACTGAGTGATCCTGCTCTCCCTGTGAGGTACGTGCGAGTCTGAGGCCAGACACAGGACGTAACCGAAGCAAGGTCACCGGTGAGAGCAGCAACACGAGACACGAAACCCCACTTTGCCAGACCTGAGCCCTTGCTCTTGACCTCTCTGCTCCACAGCCGGAAAACCGCGGCCCCGAGGCTGCTCTCCTGCGGGGGGAGACCCGCTCAGTGGCAACAGCGGCTCCTGGTCGCACGAGGTCTCTCTTCTCTCTCCCATTCTGAACCTTCCTCCTGAAGTCAAAGCCCAGCGGTGGTCTGGCCAGGGGAGAGCAGCGTGAGTCTGTCCCGTTCCATACTCTCTGAAGCCAGCCTGGCCGGCAATAGGGTCGTCAGCAAGGGGTCACCGCCTTCTCCACAACACTTCCTGTCCACCAAGGTTCACACTCACTGTTTTGAAAAGGAGCTGAAAAGATCACCTTCTCCAGTTATCTGAATTTTAGAAAAATTTGGTGTGATCTTCCCCAAGCAGGTTTCCTACAGCCCTGGAATCTGCTTAGGGACCCCTTTCCTGGGCTGCAGCCTGTCCTCAGGGAGTTAGAGGGATGTGAGTTGGAGGCCTCCAGCCTGGAGGCCAGTGGGGCTGCATAGACTGGCTGTACCCTTCTAGACCATTTGAACCGTGTTCTATTACTGTGACCTTGGCAGGACCCGCAGCACTGGCAACATCCCTTGCTGGGTGCCGCAGGACTGCAAGCCACATTGGACCCTTTTGGGAAATTTCTTCTAGTGTCTTCTTTTGTAAAGAGGAGTAGGGAGGAGACCTGCCCAAGGTCACCCAGCCACCCTGGGGGCAAGACCATGTCCTGTTCTCCTCTGCCCCTAGGGAAGGGCCACTGAATATTTGGGAATGGATCTGGGAGCCGAAGGTCACACTTGGCCCAGAGGACTAAGGTCACCTCCTGTCAGGAGTTTGATTCTGAGGCAGCGTCCACTGGCCCACTGGTCACCTTGGTCAGGTTGCCTGGGACCCTGCCCTCATTTCCATGTCCATGTTCTGGGAGTCAGTCTTGCTTAAAGCTCAGCCCTCAGCCCCCCGACCGTCTCTAACATGATGTTATCAAGCTCTCAACAGGAATCCTTTCCCCAGATGGGACAACTCAGGCTCCAGGGAGCAAATATCCCCCTGGAGCTGCAGGGTGCTGGCAGGGGTCTCACATTTCTGACTCACCACTCAGGCTCAGTGGCCTTGGGCAAATCACATTTCTCGGAACATCAGTTTCTTAGCTGTCAAGTACCAAAAATAGTAAGGCCAGTCCTCATTTCCTGAAGTTGCTGGGAGGATGGGCAAGAAGAGGCTCTGTGCTGCTCCGTCCGCAGTGCCCAGCACGATGCTGAGGCTTGTGAATGCCCCAGGACAAGTATGGGCTCCCACAAATAGTGGGTGCACTACAGAGAAAGGAATTTAAAACATGTATTTGGAAAAGCATCTATTACGGGCTGGCGGACTAGAGGCGACCTTTCAGCGGCAGTGACTGGAAGGGGGACTAGGGTTCCTAGGGTGCTGATGATATTCCTTTTCTTTGGGTTCTGCTGACATAGGTGTGCTTCTTTTGAAAAACCACGGGGCTAAGCATTAATGATTTGAGCTCTTTTGTTCACATTTCAATAAAAAGTGCACTCTAAAAAGGCCATGTTATGGACTAGAATTATTAAGATGTGTGTGAACTTTTGTGTGTGATGAAACATGAGGCTTAGACACAATTTGTGCCAACAGCAGAGCACACCCCTCCACGGCTCCTTCCTTCTGATAACCAGGGCCCTTCGGAGAGAAGGTGCGAGGCTCACACATGGTGTCACTTGGTGCATGGACAGGGGCTCCCAATGGCTAGACTAATAATGATGGTTTTAGGCTCCAGGCGGATGGGCTGGGGGTTATTCTAGGGCCTGGGCGAGCCTCCCAGTTGACACAGATAGGCTTTCATTTCTCCTGTAGGCAGGATGACCTGTGAGCCTCCGAGTAGCAAAAGACTCATGTCCTTTCTAAGAATGGAGAATGGGGGATGGACAGCCTCAGGCTGGGGCCAGCAAAGGCCCTGTGGCAGCCTCTCCACTACGCCCAACTGTCTTACACAGGGTGACTTAGATCTTACTTGAGAAAAAGTATTTTAGCTACATAGATCCTGGGAGGGAGGGTGGGAGAGAGAGGGAGAGAGTCAAAAAGAGACAGAGAACAAACGAAGGAAAGAGAGAGAGGGAGAGACAAAGAGGAGACAGGGCAAGAGTCACAGGGGAGAGACAGAGAGCACTGACAGGGAAAGGTCTTTTCAGTGGATAAGGCTGGATATCAAAGCAACCAGCATGGGGCATCAGAACCCCTTTCATGTTTCCAAGGCAGGGGAGGGGAGCGAGAACAGCTTTGAAGGTTCCCCCTGCAGTCCCAGCCAGGCCATGCCTTGGAGCTAGGGCAGGATGCACTGCAGACACTACCTTCAAGAGCTTTCCAGAGCCCATCCTAGCTGATAACGTCAGCCTGAGGGAATGAGAACAGCAGCTTCCAGCTTTGTCTGCCTGCCAGTTGACCCCTTGGGACTCTGCCCTCGGACTTCTGCTAGGCTCTAGCCCATGCGCAGTGGATTCCCCATTGCTACTGGCCTGTGCATGGCTCCTCCCCTCGAGCAACAGGGTCAGGGAGGCGGTGAAAGGGGGGACTTGATGGGATTGAAAATACTGCTGCATATGGAGAGAATAGCCACCCCCACTCGCAGTTCAAGGCCCTCCTTTCTGGCCCTCGGGTGAAGGAAGTGCATGGGTCTGATGATATTCTCTTGAGAGGAAAATCAGGAAATTGGCCCTTGGACCCTCAGGCCTTGGGGAGCTGTCCATGTCCCCAAAGCCTTTCTGGGCAGTGATACCCAAAGGCAGGGCCAGCGCCCCATCTGAGGACAAAGGAGAAGGTCCTGCCTCTTCTCTGAGTGTCTTCTCCAGATCTAACACAGAGGATGGGGGTGTAAGCAGTTCTTCTATCGAGGGGTTCAGTTGAGCACCTGAAACCAATATGGGAAGCGGGAAGATGGTGGCATGAGATTTTATGCAACCCAAAAGTACCTTGTACCACACCAAGGAGGTACAAGCCTTCACCTTTGGAGTCCTTTGGAGAGGGTATTAGTAAAGATGCTTTGAGCTGCAAGTAACAGAAAGTTACTGCAAGTCCCAACTTAAAGGGGCTTGAAGAATAGGGACATCGGAAGTATGGCGGGCCCCAAGGATCAGCTACCAGCAGCGTAATGAAGCTGTCAAGGACATAGGAGTTTCCCATTCCTCCATTCTGTCTCTTCGGTGTCATTCTGCCTTCCTGGTCTCCTTTGTGGTCATAAGATGCTTCCGGTGACAAACAGGGCTATCTGTGTTCCTTATTCACATTTGAAAAGAAAGACAGAAAACCTCTCATCCAATCATAAATATAAGTCCTTAGTCTGATCAGGACAACTTGGATACCTCCTCATCCTGGACCAATAATGGTGCGGAGTGTACACACCCTTTCCAGCTAGACTGATCATCTGCAGAATGGAGGCTGGGACTTCACCAAATGCCCACCACAAAGGGTGTCTCAGGGAGATGCTCCCTCGTCTACATGAGAGAGATGTTCATGCTTTGACTCTATCTAGTTCAGTCTCTCAACCAGACATGCATTGCTTCCTCCTGGTGAGAGCTGAGAGAAATTCACCACTGCAGCAGGCTGACTCTCACCAGAGGAATGCATATGCCTCCCAGTACCCTGATTTTTATTTCTCTCCAATAATTATGATCCAGAATTATGGTGCTAAGGACGTGTTTGACTCATTTCCACCCCTGCTTTCACAGGACCCTTCATTCACAGAAAATGCCCCCCACCCACCCCAAATCATTTGGGACATTTGGCACCATTCTCAATTCCTCTCTCTGTGAGCCCCAAATGTCTTCCCTGGTAATGGGGGATTGAGGAGGTGGCCACAGTCCATCTCAAATCATAAGACAGTCTTTGGCGATGTGTACACTTTTCCTTCGGCCATTATTCTCTGTGCCGGAAGAAGCCCTAGGAGCAGATCATGGGTGAAGGTCCTTGGAGGGGATCTGGGTTTTCTGAAAAGGGAAACAGCAGACCTTGGAAGCTATGGCAGGATGGCGCATTTCACCTCTGCATCCCCAGGACGGTTCTAGTATATGTTTTTGAGTGGATACAAAAATAAAAAAAAAAAAAAGCCCAGCAGGGACTCATGAAGAGGAAGTCATGCAAAACTCATTTCTCACCTGGGCAATTGGAACTGCAGGTGTCCCCACTTGGGTGTCTGCTCCCTCTGATTCCCCCTTTATATCACCCCAGAGTGATCTTTCAAAGAGTGCAGATCTGATCATTCCTTGTTCTACTTACAAAGCTCTGACATTTTCCTGTTCCTCAAGGATAAATGCCCATCTCCTCAGGCCAGCAGGAGAGCCCCCGCCTGGACCCTGCTGCTCTCCTCCAGGACCTCTGCATCTATGTGAGGGCACACGGAACTTGGGGCCACGCTTCACCCAAGCTCCACCCTCTCCTGCTTCTGGGCCTTCCCCCACAGCACTGTCTGCTGTGCTCATTCTCCCTTGTTTGATGTTCAAGTGTCCTTCCCCAGAAACTTCCCCACCTCCTCTGCCTTCTTTCTGAAGCTGGTAGGACACCGACCACACTGACTTAAGGCTTTTTCACAGGCTGGCTCTTGACTCTCCTCCTTTCCGTGAGAGGTTTTTTAGGGCAGGGACTTTGCTTCATTTCTTTTGTGCCTCCCTGGCCTTACCCTGCATTAGACACTCAACATACAATGGATAGATAGAAAGGTGGGCGGAAGGAGGAACAGAAGGAGGTAAGGAGGGATGGTGGGAGGGAGGGATGAATGGAACCAATCCTACTTTTTTTCTGCTTAGGGCACCAGACAGCTATCAGGGATGCTTTGTGGTGTCCAGACTTTTGATAAATTCTTTCATAACCTCATCCATGCCTGTGATACTACTCAGCTGTTTGAAGAACCGCCCCCAAAGAGCACTAAACAACAGTAATCCGATGGGAGGTACCTAGTGACCAGCCACAGGGCTCTGCTTGGGCCATGTCACGCTCAATTTCTAGCCGACAGAGTGGTCATCTCTGCTTTGAATCCGCATTATTGGTAGAGATGGCATCGAAAAACGCTACTCCATGTGCTGAACTCCACCACCTGCAGAACCTTTCTGGTCTATCGGGCCTCGAGTTCTCCCCCCAAAAAGGGCACCCCTACCTCAATTATGTGCCCGATTCCCAAGACAGAGACCATCCAGTGTATCCATGCACTGAGCGACAAGCAAAGGAGCAGCACAGCTGGCCACCTGCTGCACCCAGAGCTCCCCGAGTACTGTCCCGCCCCTGGGCCTTTGCACTTGCTTTTTGTCTCGGCTGGAAGTATCCTTTCTCTGTGTCTCCACCCAGATGAATCCGAGGCCCAGCTCAAATAATTCTGCTTCCTGGGACCACCAAAAGCCTTTTTCCTTGGTACTCTTTCTTCACTGCAGGCTGTAACTGCCCTTACCAAGATAGAGCTTTGATAAATGGTGGCCAGTGAGGTTTCCTCAGTGCCTGCAGGAAAGGACATATTAAAAAGGGCCCAAGAGTTGGAAAATAGAGGACTCGTGTGCCACGTCCTGCTTGAGAACCTAGAAAAACTCTTTGTGTCGCACGTCAAGGCTTCACCTCTTCTGTTCAGCTTCCCATTTCCTGTCCCCCAGCTCAACTCCAAAGCCACTCCACTGCCAGTGTCCCCTCTCGTGTTCCAACCAGTCAAGATTCCAGACCTCCCCCTATACCTGTAAGGCCTCCCTCATCCCTCCAGCTATTCTCTCTGCAAGAAACAACCCAGTCTCTGCTTCCTCTCAGGTATTTTGTGCCACACGGGCTGCCCCTTCTTCAGAGTTCTCACAACATGCGATGCATCCATTCGTTCTCGCTACGTGCTGCTGTGTTGGCGTGGGTGCCTGAGCTACCGCAGAGCATCTCCCTGTCCCAAGATGTGGGACAGCTGACCTCAGTTCTCCATACCACCTACCTACACCACGATGTGTTTTATTTCCTCCCCTGTAAACTCTGTGCTCCCAGGGACACCGTGAAACACAATACAGCAAAGGAGGTGACGTGGATTTAATAAGCAGAAACATTTTCCAGTATGGGGAGTTGTCATTGGCCCTGTTGGGGTTAAGTTCCCAGAGGGTACAGACCTATGAGCTCAGGAATTTAGACTGTCCACAGGGAGCAAGGAGCCCTTGATAGCCTCCCTCTAGAGCCTCTTGAGGCCCAAGGGCATTATTTTGCTACTGATGAGCCGCAGGGGTAGGTGGAAACGTGAGCGTTCCCCTAGGGAATAAAGGCAACCAGAAGTATAATGGGGATCTGGTCATCACCCAGATGCGTTCAGGAGCCTGCAACCTACATCTACTGTGGGACTCTGGAATCTGTGCTTCTTCCTCTGTGTGGAGTTTTTATTCTTGCCTGTTTCCCTGCAAAAGATCAGAAGGCAAAGCTTGAAGGTGCACGGGACTGGTAGAGTGCAGGAAGTGGGGAGAGGAAGATGGTGCCTCATACTTCAAAGTGCTGCTGGTGCTGAGGGCCATCAGAGACAAGGGCAGTGGCAGAGGGTAGAGGTTGAGTCCTGCTTGGCCTGAGGATGGCCTGAGACTTGCACTGCAGAGGCCTTGGGGTCCCTAAGAGGGCAGATCATGCTCCTTTTCCCCCTTATATTCATTCCCACTTTAACAGGTTCTGGCTCTGGGCTAAACATAGGTGTGCCTCCACTGCTGGTGGGGGTGGGAAGAGAGCAGGTAGTGACAGCCCACTGCTACATGTCCCTGGGGAGGGACTCACGGGCTCCCAGAATGTGGGAGGGGAAGTGACGTAGCAAAGCCCCCAATGAACAGAGCCAGATGAAGTCTGGAGCTCAAGTTAGAGGCCCTAAGTTAAAGAAAAAATGTTAGGGCATCCCCCTATGTGATTTAAAATAAATATAATGGCTAAATTGAAAAATAAAATTATATTCTTGAAATGAAACAAGGTTACGTATATGCTGAAATTAAGACCACCCCTTTGTAGATAGTCTTTTTTTTTTTTTTTTTTTTAAGTTTGTAGGTCCTAGACAGGGGGCAGAGGGAAAGACAAGGGTCACAATTAAGGTCACTGTTGGCATCATTTCTTGGAGTCAGAGGGACCTGAGCAGGGGCCTCCCTTTATAAAATCGAGCTGCTTTAGGAGATGGGGAGCTCCTGTGTTGCAGTTGTAGCCCACATCATAATACTTGGAGGTGCTTTCCACCACCCTTTCACTCTGTGCATCTGAATATGAGCCCAAGGGCTCAGGCTCAAAAACTCCAGGACCATGGAGAGCTCCAGAGAGCTCTGTGGCCCTGACCTGGTTCCCCCTCCCACAGGACATGTTCAAGTCTTAGATGTGGGCGGGGAGCTCTTCCAGCACTGAGGCCCCAGGGGGGCTGACGGCCAGGACTGGTTTTTCTCCCTGCTCCTTAACACCCTCTCCAGCCGACTCTCCAGCCTGAGCCCGTCCTGCCCAGTCTCCACCAGGCTCAGCCTGCCCCAGCTCACTGGGATGTCTGGCTGGAGGGCTTTTCCACCTCCTCCCTTCCCAGCAACCTGGAAAGGCTTCTGTGAGGAGCCACTGTGTGTGGAGGACAAGGAGCAGGGTCCCTCTTCAGATGGGAAGTGTATAGTAATTAGTTTTAATAGGGAGGGAAGGGTTGCCCATTTCATTGCAGGGAAATAGGATTTTTAAGTCATTTAAAGGCTGTGTCAGCTCTAAGATGGCCTGTGGTGGGGCCTCGGAGGGGCTGGTAATTAGCTCTCTTGTCTCTAATGAAAGCAGAGGGACAGGAGGAGGGGTCATTTAATGAATGCAGGGATTAGCTTCCAAATAGGCCTGAAATAAGTAGGCAGGTGCAGGGGAGGGGGTAAAGGACAGGCCTGGGCCAGCTGGGCCCCAGGCTGAAGGGCAGCCAGCCCGTGGGAACTTAGAGAAGGGGTCCAGGGTCTCCTGAGTTCCATGGAACCAGTGCCCACCCAACCCTATTTTGTGCAAAGTGCCTTCACTCCTTCCTTGTGAGAGGCTAGGAGTGGATGATGGCCTGGTGTCTCCAGCCTAGAAGCAAGGGGCTCTACTGTCAGCCACATTCTGGAAATCCACAGCCCTGCATGAAAGCCCAGGGTAAAGTAGGGAAGAATCACAGGAGCCAAACGAAACAACCCTCCGTCCAAGGGGGCACCTCATGCATGGTATGCACTGTCGGCAGCAGACAGGGGTCCCTGCACCTCAGCCCTGGGATGCACAGCCATGAGAAACCCACTTGCCTTGGCTTCCCTCGGGATCCCTGGAAGCAGGAAGGCCCAGTAGCAGGCCTGAGGCTGAGCCTAAGCCTGGAGTGCCTCTCCCCTCAGAACAGGCCAGCAGGCTGAAGGCAGTGAGTCTGGAGAAAGGGAAAGGAGGACTGGTGATGCCAACCCATTGTCCCCTGGCCCTCTGGGCATTGCCAATTCCTGCTTTTATAGCAAATCCTCTTTTTCCCTGGTGCATAATCAGGATGGAATCCCCAGAACCCACGGACCCAGCCAACATATCCCAAGTTAGTGGCATCTTGGGGCAGGGAGACTGGCGATGGCAGCCAAGAACCCAAGTCCAATGTCTTGGTATTTTAAGAAATAATATTTCTTATTAACCTGGAAAACAAAGGGAGAGAAGCACTGAGCAGACGTCAGGGCTGAGCAGCACTGCTGTCCTCTAAGCACTGTGCGTCCGAGCGGGACCCTAGGGGGAATGAAGTTCTCAGGATGCAGGAGACACAGGTCTGGGCCAGCCTTAGGGCCAGAAGTCAAGGTCCCAACCCAGGCTGGCCTCAATGTGCCCCTGTCTATCACTTCCTATCTGGACCTCAATTTCCCCAAAGTGAGCCTATTAGAGAAGAAGGTTACTCTAAAGGTGAGCAGGAAAAGATCATTCTTTCCCATTCTATCTAAAGCAGGCCTCTTTCCAGGCTCTCTGCACTGTCATTAGCTTGTTTTCAATCTGTTTGTCTACTCTCGGTCTCCCCGACTAGACTGTCAAGCCCACATGGAGAAGGACCCTGCCTGCCTCGTCCACCTGGATTTCCATTCCTCAGCACCCACCACCAGCGCCGCACGCAGCAGGCTGGCTTCCTGACAGACTGAATGGTGACGCGCTGGGGCCTGCCTCACTGCTAGAACTCCAGCCTGGGTTGTATCACCGCCCCGGCCCGCGTGTCCTCTGATGACATCATCTGGACCCGCTCATCCCATCCAGTACTCCGCACAGGCCAGGCCCTGCCCACAGGCTCAGTCAGGGTGTGCAACGAGGGACAGAAGTGCCCGAGTCACTTACTCTTCCTCTCTTGTCTCTCCCTCCTTACCCAAGGACCATGTTCTCAGCTGGGGGATGGGCCGTAGAGAGAAACAGGGACAAGGGGGCGTGTCTGCGGGCTTTGACAGGGTGCCATCTACCTGTGCACAGGCCCGTCTAGGGGTCAGTTTCACGTGGGGATTCCCCGATTGCAATCTGGACTCAGACCAGGCCTGAGTTCAGATCCAGTTCTATTACTTACTAGAATGAGACCTGGAGCCTCAGTTTCTTCAGCTGTAAAATGGGGATGATGATAATCATCTCACCTCCCTAACCGAGTTACTGAGCAGCTGAAAGGGGCTGGGTGTGTTTTTATTTAGGAAAGCCTGCTCGGTGGTCTGCCGGGCTGATTTCCCCCACAGTTCCAGGGTGCAGTGCCCCTTCCAGGGAGCAGCCTGTGGGGGGGTGGGGTGGGGAAGGGAAGAGGCTGCCATGGGGAGCCCAGGCCTCCTGCAGGAGGGCCCTGGGCCTCAGAACCAGCAGACCTAGTGCCGGCTGGGTCAAGCCCGTGCTCCACCGTGAGCCTGCTGCCATTGTGGCAGGTGCCACCCACGTGATGACTCATCTAAGGCTTGGCTCAGGCAGTCTTAGGAGGCACTGCCCACACCCCCTTGTAAAGATGAGGACTTGCCTCCTCTATAAGATAGGAGTGAAGTGAGCTGCTGAAGGCCGGGCAGCTGCCACGCACAGGAGCTATGTTTCTGAACCCACGTAATCTGGCTCCTGGCCACATGCCACTACCATGGCACGTGGCCCTTTGCCACCATAGCTGCCCTCAGCCCACGCCTCCCCAGCAGTTAGATTCTTCCCAGACCTGTTGCCCGTTCTCTCTTCCTGCTCTCCTGCCCCATCTCATCTCTTCCCATCTGTCTCCCCTTGCCTTCCTTCCCCCTCTCTTACTCCCTCTCATCTCTCCCTCTCCGTCCCTCTGTCTCAGGCAAGCGTGCCATCTCGGATCCCTAACCCGTGCTGGCACATCAGGAGGGAGGCAGGAGGAGGGGGTCCTGGGTNGAAGAGCCCTCGGACCCCCTGTGGGGAGAGCCCCATATCCCCCAAGGGCAGAAGGAGACCTGTTACAAGAGGTGTGGCCCAGAAACTGCCTCTGTCCCTTCGCACCTTCAGACTCTGAAAGACAAAACTGTACTTGCTGGAAACGTAGGAGACGCCAGGTCACAAGGGGGCTCCCGCTCTGCTCGCAGAGCAGACTCAGGAGGTGACAGTGTACATCAAGGCCCAGGCAGGACCCCCGGACTGGCTCCTCTCTGGAATGTAGTCATACCCAGAGAAGGCAGGGGGCTGAAGGAGGAGACCCAACCCGGTGCCAGCGGCAGCCAAAGGGCTCCTGAGCCGCCTGAGAAGGCCACGAGGTCTGCAACACCCAGTGCTAGTGGGGTAGTCTGGAAACTGGGCTGCTGTGTGGAGCTGGGAGCGTGTGAGCTCAGAGAATTGAGGTCCAGGCGGCCCCCATGGGAAGCCTTGTGTAGGTGTGCAGCCTGGGGGGTCTAGAGAGGGAGAAATTGGTATTTGGGGGAACCCGCAGCATAGAGGATTTTCACCATGTTTCATAAAGGGAAAGGCTGGTGCCCCAGAATAAAAACCATTCGGGAGAGTCCAAAATATTTGAATCCAACTGTTCTCCACAGGAAATACGCTTTAAAAGCTCATCTCTCTCTCGGCGCTGCAGGTTTCCTTCCTCCCTGAAACCTGGCCCCAGCCCGTTTCTCTCTTCCTGCTACGGCAGTTGCACAGTAAAGCACCCTTTGCTCCACCCCGCGCCCTGATGGATGTCCTGAGCAGGACCTGCATTCCCCTTCCTAGGTCTGGCCCTGAGCCCCTGGAAAGGGTCTGGAGACAAGCGCCAGCAAGGGAGGTCCCTGTTCCACGAAGTAGGTGCAGGGGGTGAAAAGGAGAAGCCACAGAAAGAAGTGTGATGTGAAAGTCGTGTAAGCACCGGCCCCAGCCCAGAGGGGAGGGGTGGTGAGTGCTGGAGACCACTGGAGCCTGGGGGGGGGGGGGGGGGGGGGG
>NW_024424008.1:4209407-4217839 GCF_017311325.1 Ursus maritimus
TAAATGGGGGGGGGGGGGGGGGGGGGAGCTAAGGAACAATCTACTTGTAGTCCACTTACTCTTGGGAGTCTGAGAGATCTGGGATACCCCTCAACCCTACATCGGGGGGCAAGAGACTCCCACCCTTGTTGAGACAAGGTAGTACGAAAGTCTGTCCCAGGCCCAGGGATGAGGTTTGTTCAGGAGCTTCTGATTTACTAACACTCTGGAGCTGTGTGTATTTGTGTGTGTGTGTGTTTTATCTGATTATTTTCTCATAATTAAACCAGGCTGGACCAAGTATTTTTCTGGACCAACTGATCTTCACGGCAGCCCATCTTTAGTCATTCATTTTTAGGTAATTATAGTTTTAGAGGTAATGCACAGTTGCACAAAGCAACTTTCCCGAATCTACCCTCACTTGGTGGCAGCGTCCCTAGATGGGTGGTGCTGGGGAGCACTCCATGCCAGACATAGTCAGTCAGGCTGTGATGATCACTGACAGCTTTAAGGGAGGAAAGCAATGGTCTCCGCACAGAGATGAGACTTTCTGGGCAGGAATTTCACGCGGGTTCTGCCTTGGCTCCTGTGTCTCACGATGTGGGCACAGTCTCTGGGGCGAGGCCCAGGAGACGAGACGGGTCATGCAGCACTGTCGAGACTGGAACCAAATTTCTTTCCAAACTGACTATGTGGTCCAGCTTCAGGCTAAGGAGTGGGACATAAGCAGGGGCCATATTCCGTGGGTTCCAGGCCCCTTGTTAGGGTATCTCTGACACAGGCCACCAAGGAACGCAGACAGGAAAGACAGGGTCCCATGGGCTAGCTGGAGGAAGAGGGGACCATGCACGGCTACCATACGATGTCTGTCCGCACTGCCACCACCCACACGGCCCCGGGCTGAGGCTCGAGCTGCTGCAGCCTCCAGCTATCCATGCTCGGTTCTTCCTGTCTCCCCCTACCCTTGTCTACATGGTGCTGCAGCCCCAAGGAGAACCGGGTCAGAGCCATTCATGCCCTGTACTTCACCAAGTTTCCTATATGCCACGTGGCTGGGCGGGGGGCGGAGGAGTCAGGCTTTTCTTGGGAGCCCCTGGGGAGCTCCCAAGGTGCATAATCCCTGGCCGCAAGTAGCCACTGCAGCCCTGCCCTGGCTGCCCTGCTACAGGAAGAGCCCCGTCTCCTTTCTGCTTCCCCTGCCCTGCCGTTGGTTCCACACCAGCCGCATGTCTGCAAGGCCTGTGTGGCCTCTTCTTGGTGGCAGCCGTGGACCGCTGTGGGACTTCTGGGCAAAGGGTGTCTCACTCAGCACGTCATGACGTCCAGCATGGTGACCCCAGCTGTCGTAAGCACAGCACTTCACGGTATAGATCTCCGGCTCATGGTTGCTGCGGGAAATAGGTCATTCCCATGTCCCGGATAGGGACGATGACACAGCCGTAAGTGGGGCCATGGTGCTGGATCTGGCACGTTCCACCGCATGTTGAACTGAGGAAGCCCCCTGGCAAGGTCTGCGGTGGGCAGAGCGGGGCTGGGGTCCTCCTAGAAGGCCAGCTCTGCTCTCGGGGGCTTTCAGGGGCCGGCTGCCTGATGTTGAGTCTATCTCATTGTGAGTGAATTAATTGTTGTGCAACCTAGAGCGGTGAGACAAGTTAATTACATAATTACTGCAAAACGACATGTTATTTCATGGCTGCAATATGGGAACTCTGTTGGAAACAATTGTAATTGCCCAGAAACTGCATTCGGGTGGCTCCGTTATCTCTCGATAACCATGTAATTAACTTGTGTTACAACTTCATCTGCAGTAAACTCTGAAGTTAGGGGTTGGGGGCCTAGGGGCAGGCACAGCCCTCCTTGGCCCGAGGGCCCAGGGAGGGTCCGGCATGGGGGGCTCTGCTGCCGTTCAGGGAACCGATTCCCTTTTCCAAGCTGAGAGAGAAAATTCCTCACGGCAGACTCCAGCCCTCCAATTTAGGGACTCGGACTCGGTCCCCGCCTCACACGGCAGCACCCACTCCACTCCCCAGTTCCTCAGGCACACCAGACACCTCACACACAAACCCCACTGCGGCCGGGCCACCTGGCTCCTTGCCCCTCTTCTCTGTCACTCAGGCAGTTGCGGCTCCATCACAGAAGGGGGAAGCCCCACGGGTGAGAACCCCTAGTCCGAGATCCTTGGCCCTAGTGATCCCTGCCCACGGAGCGGGCCACTGGCCACAAAACCACAATGTGGGGAGGCAGCCTGCTCCCTGGGCCCCAAGGGCCCGGCCATGCTCCCATTTCACTCCAAGTGGGGGAGCAGGCCCGGGTCAGGGTGACATGCAGGTCCCCTTCCAGGAGCAGGCAGGACCAGAGGCAGTGGGTGGGCTCCATCAGCCCTGCCTGGGCTCTGGGCTGAGGCCAGGGTGAGAACAGTCCCCGGAGAAGGAGCAAGTGGCCTGATGGTGGGGGCAGCCTGTCCGTACAGCCTTCCCCATCAGGCTTGATCCAAGGAGTCCCTATTTTTAATACCATTCAGTGATACGTCCGCCGTTCCAGCTCCGTGCTTGGTCCTGTGGTGGCAGGTGAGAGCAAGACGGCCCTCCTGCTGCCCTGGGTGAGCCCGCCGAGCCTGTGCATGGAAAACGCCCTGGGCGTCTGTCTGGCTGGCTGTCCCCACCCACTTCTGCCTACACACCCGTCCGCTTGTGGGTCGGTGTCTCCTGCCTGCCAGCATGAGTATCCGTCTGACTGTGTGTCCACTGGACGGGCTGTCTCTGACTCTCCGCGGTCGTCGCCAGTGGTCGTGGTCTGAGGAAGAGAACCGGCCCATCCCAGGTCTCCCTGCGGGGTTCGTCCTCACTGTGCTGGGCTCCACTTGTTTTCCTGGCTTTCTCCCTCATCCTCAAGGGCAGGGACTGTGTCCGATCCATGATTCATCCGCATGTCTGGTGCTTGCAGCATGGGGCTGAGACAGAGTGGATTAAGGTTTGCTGAATGAATGAATGAATGAATGCATGAATGAATGAAAGCCTCAGGCCTGCGTGGGCTGAATACAGGCCAACAGGATTGTTCTCGCTCACCCAGAAGAGCAGAAAGGTGGGCCCCAGGTCAGGCCCAAGCTGCAGGGAGGAGACAGCAAACGCTGTCCATCACCCTGAAAGGGAAGAGGGGTTTAAGAATGGTATTCCCATGGTAGAAGGAGCAGGATTCAGGGTCTTACTGTGGGGGGAGGTCAAGGCTGGGTTCCTGGCTGGTGGTCTCAGTGGAGGGAGGTCACACAGGAACCCAGGGAAGGGAGGGTTTCATCTTGCCTCTGTTTATCTTGGGGGCCAGGGTATATATTCTGCCAAGGGGAGGGGAGGACACCCCCGTTCCCACATCTGGCTGTGGGATACATGGGCTTGTCCCCTTCCCTCCAGCTTCTACCCCCTAAAGCCCAGCTGGAGCCCCATGCCCTGCTCCACGCCCGGCTCTGGAGGGGCCCCAGGTCTGTGTCAGTCAGGTGATCAACGCACAGTAACCTCCCCGGAAACATTCATAAGTTTAATCCACGCCAGTAATAAAATCGCATTACATTTCTCATAAAATAAATGTTCCCATTTATATACAGAAGACAGACTGTACAGGCCCAGCCCGGCCCCAGGAGGGGTCACACACAGACGGGCGGCGAGGAAGGGCCGTCCCTCCCATCGAGGACGGACGAGTTCTAACCGGCAGGAGAATGGCCGGCCGGGCGGGCGGGCGGACGGGCCTGGAGGCCAGGCGCCGGGCGTTACTGGACCTGGGACTCAAAGGTGCCGTTGAGCTGCCCCTCCTCGTAGTCCATCTGACACAAAATCATGTTGTTCTTCAGGAAGAATCTGTCTCCCACACAAAATCTGGAAAATCCAAGCAGGAGAGAGAGGCCATGGAGGGGTCCTAGTGGACGGTGGGGGCTCCAGACAGGCCCCAGCCCAGCCCAGGAGGTGGACCTGTGAGAACGGAGGTCCTGGAGAATTTGTTCCTTCAACTTTCCAGAAGGGATCCCCAACGTCTCATAGCTAACCCGGTCAGTCACCCTCAGCCAGGCGCTATAGTCTGGGGTGTAGGACAGACAGACAGACGAGTCTGGGCCACAGTCAGGTCTTCCCTGGAGGGGTGGGGTTGGTGGGAAGGTGTAGGAATAACCCACCCCAGCCCCGGAGAGGGAGAAAGAAAGAGAAGGGCAAAGAAACAGAAAAAGACCGAGAGAGGAGAGAGACGGGGAGGTAGAAATGGGGAAGGAGGAAGGGGTAAAATGGTTGATTTTTCTATCCTTCTGTTCCTTTCTCCGACTGAGGAGGATGACTCAGTGAACCTCTTCCTTTGAACAGAATCTGTAGGCTTCCTGGAGCCTCCTTCCAAGAGGAGGTGACCCTGTGCCACCACCTTCCCTCCCACCCAAAGAAGGCCTTGCTTTGCTACCCCCACCCTTCCAGTCCTTCTAAAGTATTGGAGGATTCAGCCCTTTCCCCAAAGATGCTCCGGGGTGGCTAGGCCTTTAGCCAGACCCCAGGGTCATAGGCCCAGTCCCAGCAGATCCCGATCCAACCACCAGGTGGCACTGCAACTTCACGGAGCCCTCTTAATGGAGGTTCCGTCCAAGCCCCCAGCGATCCCCTTCGGTGTTCCCTGCAGGTCCCTCCGGACCTCATCCTCTGGGGACACTTGCGTGAGCTCCTTCCTGACAGGGGGGCTCCTGAGAAAAGGGCTCGTCCTCTACAGCTAGGTCCCCAGACAGGGCTGAGGGGTTCTGACTCTTTCGGTCCCCGGGGCCTCCCCACGGGGCTAGGACACTGTGTAGGGATCAGAAAGTAGCTGGGCTGGAACCAGAATCACAGGAGTGAGCAGCCGTTCCCAGAAGGGAATGGCCTTCCAGGCACAGGAACACCGTCTCACTAAAACGTACATACATGCACACACGTATGGACGACAGGCAAGGGCCCAGGGTGTGTGTACAGACCCCTTGTACACGCGTTTTTAACTGTGTCTGCACTCATCCTCATCCGTCATGCACACACAGCACACACGTACCTGCCTCGTTCGTGCACACTGAGAAATGCACACGTGTGCACGACACAACATACACATGCAGTGAGCTCGTGCACGCGTGACCCAGCACAGTCGCACAAATCCGCACACGACAGCGCCGGAGGGCACACACTCGGCTACAGGCTCAGGCATACACGGAACACACGCACGTGCATGCTCAAGACAGTGTGCCACACGCGTGTACACGCAGATCCCGCCTGTGCACGTGCACCCCAGCGCGCAGCCCGGCAGGCACCCGCAGGGGTCGGCTACGGTGCGGCTCTCACCTCTGGTTGCAGAGCTGGCAGGCGAAGCAGTCGAGGTGATAGACGTTGTCCCGGGCCCGCATCACCATCTCGAAGGCTGGGATCAGCTTGCTACAGGCAGCGCAGTTTCCTGTGGTGCCGAACAGCCTGCCGAGGGAAGGGTGCGGAGGGCTCAGGGGCTGCCGCGACCCAGGGCCCCACGGGTCCCTCCTCCTGCGGGCTCAGCAGCTGGGCCTGGGCCGGGGGGAGGGGGGGCACACAGGGCAGCTTCGCGACTCTGCTAAGAGATCGGGCTTCAGAGAAATCAGCCCCGCCACCCCGGGAGGGGAGAGTGGGGGCTCAGGTGTTGGAGGACACTGCCCATCCCTGGGCTGGGCTGACAGGGCCCCCCTCCCAGGCTCCCACGGGGATCGGGCTACTGGAACCCAGGGCCACTGAAGAACACTGCCCTGGGCCACGAGCGAGGGCTGCAGTCACAGAAGCACGAACTCAGGGGCAGTCTGCCGGCCCTCAGGCTGGTCCGGGGTCTCTCTGAGCCTCGGGTATTTTCACTGTAAAACGGAGACCAGAGTGCATCCTTCGCAGGCTTGTGGTGGAAACTTCGGTAAACTCAGTCACAGACCCCTTCGTGCACGCCTCTACAGAGCGTGTTTGCCACACGCCGGGCACCGTTCTGAGGGCTGTACTAGGATCAACCCATTTAATTCTGACAACACCCCTATGGGGTGGTCTTTTTCTGTAACCAACTCACTGGGTGACTTGCCCAAATCCCTTTTTCCTTTTCCTGGATCTCAGTTGATCCTTTTCCAACAGAGGGTGCTGAACTAGGTGATCCTGCTCAAAGATGCTTCTAAAATAGGACTGATGCCCAGCGTTCCAAGACATTTGACACGAGGCCTCTTGCACACAGGCATTCCCTCCTCCTAGCTGCTGGCGGCAGAGCTCCCAGGATGGGGCGCTCACGTTCTCCCCATGCAGGCCGATCTCGGGCTGGGTGTGCCAACGGTCTGAGCCAGCCAGGCTCCTCCTTGCTTCTTTTCTGCACCCTGGCTGAGCAGGCCCCAAGTGAGGCAAGGGGGGATGAAAGGCGGGCGAGAGACCCTCTAATCCCTGATTTGTCCTGCTCAAGCCCAGGCGCCTGCTTGGCTCCATTATTCATCAGCCTCAGCTGCCTGGTGGCTCAGATTAAGGCAGACAAAGACTGGGCCACGACATCTGCCTGCCAAGGGGGGGGGCCTCACTGCCCCCAGTCCACTGCCTCCAGTGGCTGCAGAGGGGGCAGGCTGGGGACGGAGCGGCCCAAGGAAGCCCCACCCCCACCCCAGCCCACTGACCTACCTGGCCCCAAAGTCACTCCTTGGCCTCTGCCAGAGCCCAGAAAAATACACCTTCATGCTCCAGTAGCTGGCAGGGCTCAGAAGGCTTGCGGGTGCTTTGACTCTGCTGACAAGCCCACCGGCACTGTGCCCCCCGCCCCCTCCAGGTCCTGGGGACTCATCTGTCGGTGTGCCAACTCTCCCTAACCTGGGAGGTTCAGCCCCCAGGGGATGTCTGAAACCTTCCGACTTGGAGGGGAGTGTGGGGGCTCAGGGGTTGGAGGGACCTTCCAGGTCATCGAGGGAGCAGTCCCCAGAAATAGTCTTCCTTGGCCCCGCCTCCTGACCTCAGCCCCCTCCTCCGGCCCAGCGAGGAGCACTGAGTCACAGATCCTGGATTATTGCGCCACTTAAAAAACTTCCGGCTGAAGGCAGATGTTGAAAGAGAAGGTGCAGGCAGGTAAACCTTAGGCTCTTCCAGAAAGTAGGGGAGCCTCTGCTGATAACACTGCCCCCTACCACGGCCCAGACCTGAGCAGAGGGAGGCCCCCACGAAGCCCTTGCCCGACCTATTAATTAATGCAATGGGCCTTCCTTCCTCACAAGGCCCAGCCACCACCACCCAGCCAAATGTAGATGCTGGGTCTCAGCCAAGGCCCCCACTTTGCGGCCTCCTTCCAGCCTTGCTGATGTCATAAACGGCCTAAGGGAGGGTTAAT
The DNA here is from genome assembly GCF_017311325.1 of Ursus maritimus. NCBI lineage: Eukaryota > Metazoa > Chordata > Mammalia > Carnivora > Ursidae > Ursus > Ursus maritimus. The sequence continues at coordinate 4,216,722 of NW_024424008.1, forward strand.
TGGGGAAGACAGCCCCAGGGAATAGGATCCAGGCTGTGGGGGAGGGTGGGTTGGCGCTCCAAGGAATGCGAGCTGGAGAAGCTTTAGTTCATACTACTCACGGAAGGACAAACTGTGGCTTGGAGAAGGTCAGAAGCCAGAGGGTTCAGAGCTAGTTCAAACCCAGGGCTTTAAGCTCTGACATCAGTGGTCCTTCTCCCAAGGTCTGGCTACTTGACGGACGCCCCAGGCACCCACGTTGTCTAACGCCAGGAGACTTCACCAGGCAGGAGGGGCCCAGGGAAGTCAGAGCTTCCCCACCTGCTCCTGGAAGGCCTCTGCAGTGTCCCCTCCCAGATTCCAGGGACAGGGTGGGTCAGAAGGACCTGGCAAAAATGGGCAGAGCCAGGCTGGTGCCCTTGGGAAACTTCTCTCAGGTGCCCAATGGTTGCAAAGGCCGGATCAGGCCCTGTGCGGGGCACTGAGCTGAGCAGCTGACAGCGTGGCTCTGTCTTCGGGGCTCTGCGATGTCTGGGGGAGCAGGGCCGGGCCAGGATAGCCAGGGATGAGTACCAGGGCCTGGGTCTAGAGGCAGGGGCAGAGCGGTGCCGGCCCAGGAGGGGGGCCGGCGGGAGGCGCACCTCAGGTAGTCGCGCCGGCACAGGATGAGGTTGGCCTTGGTGTAGAGGGTGGAGCCCACCTCGCCCAGGCGGCAGTCACAGCACGCGCACTTGAGGCAGTCCTCGTGCCAGTACTTGTCCAGCGCCTTCAGCAGGTAGCGGTCCTTGATCTTGCGGTTGCAGCCCGCGCAGCCCTTCTGCTTGCCTTTGGGCTGGACGGAGAGCATCGGCACACCTGTGGATGGACAGACAACACAGATGGACACGGGATGGACTCTGTGGCTCCGGGCCTCAGGGCCCATCCCACTGCTTCCCCCTGTTGCCCCCTCCGGGGTTGGGGTTCCTCCGCAGCTCCCCGCCTGGCCCCGGGGTCCTGTCCTTTGAGCTGCCTGACACAGTCTGTTCCCCCGGCCTGCGAAGGTCCCTCCAGAAGCTGTAGGCAGACTGTGGAGCCCCGCATCTGCTAGATGCACGGCACACACGGAGCCCCAAGGCCCAGCCCCCCTGAGCTGCCCCCCC
>NW_024424008.1:4217849-4244288 GCF_017311325.1 Ursus maritimus
GCCCCCCCCCCCCCCGCCACTGCCTCCTGCGCGGTCTGCTCGACGGGAGGCCTGAAACTGTCCTCATGCAGCCACCATCTGACTGGCTCCTCGGTGGCCCTACCAACTGAATCTCACCATGGGCTGGGGTCCACTGGAACACCCAGAGTGAGACCTCCTGACAGTTCGTGCCTTGGACCATTTTACCCTCAAAAGTCAGGCTACAGCCTCTTGGCTTACTCATGTAGAACTGTGGCGGCATCAGGAAGAAAGTGGGACACCCCATGACACTCCCAGTGGGGAGCAGGCACTCTGGGTCTCCTGGCAGGAGCGCCAGGGAGGCTGCGGGCCGGTCTCCTTGGGGCTCTCCTCAGGAATGCTTCTAGCTAGATTCAAACTTCCTACCTGCCCTGGCCTGAGGGTGGGGTGGTTCTGAATCTCTGAATCCTTGCTCCTCCCACCAGGATAAGAGTCTCGGAGCCATGGGCCCCCTCCCAGGGCCCATGCATGCTTCCTAACATACAAGAAAAAATACAAAGGGCAGGAATTTCAGCATGCAGTTTACTGGAAGGAGAGGTGACCTCCCATCAGGCAAGTGTGTGCACACAGGCATAGCATGTGCCCCTCTAGCCCCCAGCCTTGGGGCTACACCGAGTGACCGCAGGGAGCAACAGTTGAGGAGGAGGTGGGGACAGAAGTCATCCTGAGTCTGGACTTCCTGTGTGGAGCCCTGAGGCCTGAATGTGCTGAAGGCTGCCTGGGAAGAAATGCAGGAAGTCTCAGAGTCCAGGCCCTGGGGGCAGCTGGGGGTGCCTGAGAACCCCTCATGAAGACAGTGGGGTGGGGATGTGCCCTCCCTGACCAAGGCTCATGTGCATGGGGAGTCCTCTCTGGAGGGGACAGCCCACCCCTTCCTGCCTCCCTGGCTCTCCACCAAGCCCGTGAAGTCTGCCCTCCTCCTGACCCCATCCTCTCCAGGGGACCCCAGCGCTCTCTAGGGCTCTGGGTTCAGTTCCCACTCCCTGGTATCCCTCCTATCCCTGCCTCCTCCCACTGCCCTCAGCCCAGAGTCTGAGCGGCTTCCGTCCCTTTCCCTCTTCCTGACGTCTGACCTTTCCTCAGACTTCAGAAGGGAATCAGCCTCCAAGGGGCCTCAGTCTCAGAATCCACAGATGTCAGGTCAGAAGGGCCCTCAGAGCTCTTCCAGGAAAATGCTCCAAGGCAGGATGGGGAAACTGAGGCACAGAAGCTCTGAAGATAAGGTCCAGAGTAAGCCACTCATCATCCAGCTGGCCCCGGGGGTCATCCCCCTTCCCGTGCCTTGCTGCCTCTTCAGATCTCTCTTGGGGAGGGGACCCTCTAGGGCTCAGGAGCAGCAGGACAGGTGACGGCAGAGGCCCGGCAGCACAGGCCAGCAGTGGACTCTCCTCCTTCCTCCTTTCTCCAGTCCCCGCAGGGCCTGTTAGCCGGGATGCTTGCTGCCTAATTTCCTTAATGCAGCTCTAAAGGTTAATTGGTCTGAGAGAGATGAGGCTGAAGGTGACTATGTCCTCAGGCCTGCCTGTGTCTCCTCCGGCAGGGTGCAGTCTGGTCACAGAGCTCTAAGGAGGCCATGGAAGCCAGCTGGGGAACGGGCATCCCTGAGAGCTAAGGGGGCTCTGAAGGGTTCCTTCCAAGGCCGGGCCTACAGGGAGGAACCAGGTGTGGGCAAACAGGGGAGTGGTCAGGAGAGCTGGATGTGAGTCTGTGGGTCCCAGGGTGGGACTATCGTCCCTGGGTGCCATGGAGGGAGCACCCAGCCGGCACGGCTCCAGGTGCACACGCACAGCTTGGAAAACCTCAGGCCCGGCCTCTAGGATAGCCCCGCCAAGGCTGGTTTTCCCCTTGCGTACTGCGTACTGCGCGGGCCGCAGGCCTGAGCCCCCCATCCCCGCCCTCAGGGCTCTACCCTTGTGCTGTCACTAGCAGGAGGTGTGTGAGGAACTAGAATACCCACACGCCGGGGATGCACCCAGACCCACTAAGTTATACAACGAAGTGAGGAAGGGCCCCAGCGCTAGAAGTGTCTGTCCTGCTCCGTCTTCCGTCTGGTATGGCTTCTGGACAGGCTGGCCCTCTAAGCGCAGGCCCTGGCACGCCTAGCCGCCAAGCCCTCAGAGCTGTGATCTGTAGCACTAGCTGGAAGGGCCTGGAACCTACAGGACCCAGGGAGGCCGTGAGGAGCGCAGCCACACACTAGCCCAGGTCCCCTGCATCCTGCCTGTGCCCGGGCTGGCTCTGGCACACAGCTGGGCTCGGGAAGTCCTGGGAACTCTGCTTCCTGGGCCCCGGAGAACTCTTAAGAAGCCACAAGGCTTCTGCCAGTGTCTGATGTCCACAGAGGCACAGACCTCGGGGGCCAGCGTGGCTAAGGGGCTCCCGGAGCATACGGGGACCTCAGGTTTTCTCTGTCTGGAAAGGCTGAGGTCCTGGGAGAAGTCTGACTCACCCCTCCCTTCTTTACTGAGCACCCACGCTGTGTCTGCTCTCTCACTGGGCCCATTCAGGAGACCTGAAAACACTCCTGGAAAGGCAAGGTTTAAACGGGGCATCTCTGGTCTGTTCCCCAGATGGAGTAAGACGATCCTCAGAGGGTCAGGGCTCGCCCTCCCCGCCCTGCCTCCCCAGCCCCCACCCAGCCCGGCAGTCAGCCCCGCAGACACCTCTTCCCTCCCTCCCTCCCCTGCCTGGCTCTGGGAGCTGAGCCTCGGGCCGTGCACTTTCCATTAAGGAGATAGCATCCCTTTGCTGAAGTCCATTTGGGATCCATTTTAGTGTTATCTAAAAATCAAATCTACATGGTAATCCTTTTAATGTACTCCTGACTTTAGAAAAAAAACAGCTTTGCACTCCTTCAGGAAAGGTTTTAAAGCATTACCCAGTAATTACTACTCACCCATGAAAACACTGATACTTTACAACGGACGGTGTTTGAGCCTGCCGCACGCGTGGGCACACGCTCAGACACACATGGGACCCAGCAAAATAAACCGGTTCACGTAGCCTGTGTGTTCCCCCTCAAACTCGGTGTGGGGGGAGATGCCATTCGAGGGGAGAGAGGGCAAACCCCTAGCCCGCCTCTATGCCGGGCAGGCTGATGGGAGAAGCAGGCAGCCTCCCAGTCTGACTCATCTGGCTGCCAGACACTTGCTCTCAGCTCTGTAATCTGGGGAAAAGCCAGACAGTCCCAGTGACCGGGAGGGACTGCCAGAGGTCATTCAGCTCTTCCTGCTCCCACCCTCCAGCCAGGAGAGAAGCCCTCGTCTTCACTTGGACCCCACCCCCACCCCCCACCACAGGGGGTCTGCCAGGCCAGACTCAAGTCCTCAGCAATCCCTGCCCAGCTATCTCAGGCCAAGCTGCCCCCTATATCGGGCATGTGAACTTCCCCAAACTGCCAAGCCCACCGGCTCCCAGTCCCCCTGATGCCTCCCTCTGGCTTAGACAGCAGGCTGAGCCCAGCTGGGAAGCACTTCCGTTGTCTCCCAAAATCTCCTCCAAAGCCAGTCCTCCACCATAGAATGCCCACCTCACCCAGCCCCGGGTCACTCCAAGCTATGCCCTGCGCCACTGTGGCCACCACTGGCACCTCCAGCTGGCATCTGAGGGCCCCTCCCACATGCCAGCTTGTCCCGCTTGGCCCTGCGGGATCTGGTCCCTGCAGAATCCTGGAATAATTATCCCTCTCCGTCCTGCAAGTGCTTCCATCCCAGCACCTTCCCTCCACCACGGCTCCAGGAAGAAATGGCCTGTCCTACCCATCCCCCTCTCCACCCAAACTCAGAGTCAGCAGTGGGGGTGAGGCGCAGGGCATAGAGCTTGAACGGACAGAGCCTGCTTTCCAGCCTGAGCACTGTCCCAAGGAGCTGGAGGACCTGGAGCAAATCCCTCATCTTTCCGACTTGCTTCTGTGAAACGGGAGCCAAAAACGTCTTTTTCCACACAGATGACGGTAAGGACAGAACAAGGTCATGCATAGGAAGCCACAGCAGTCTGGCTTCCAGGGCGGACGGACGGACCCAGGAACTGGGGAATATTATTAATATGCATCCTGGGATGCCTTCCCCCTGTTCTGACCCTTGTTCCCTTTTTGCTTTAACTTTTTATCTTGACACAATTTCAAACCTTCAGAGAAGTTGCAAAATAGAAAGAATTCCTGTACACCTTTTGCCTAGATTCCCTAAATAGGACCATTTTACCATATTTGCTTTATCCTTCTCTGTACATCCACCTATAATTTTTTTCCTGACTCACTTGCGAGTTGGGTTCAGACATGAAGGCTTATGCTTCGAAACACTTTGCTGTGCATTTCCTAAAAGCAAGGGCATTCTCTCACAGAGCCACAGTACAACTAACAAAACCAGGAAACTAGCACCGAGCTAACACTCTTAGATAATGCTATTGTAATTGGTCAGATCTGACCGATTCCCCCAATCATATCTTGTATGGCAAAAGAACATTCTGGATCGTGCGTTGCGTTCACTTGTCAAGTTTAGTCTACTTAAATCTGGAAGAACTCCTAAGCCTCTCTTTGTGTTTCAAGATACTAGCATTTTCGAAGAATACAGGCCGTTTAGAGGGTATCCTTCAATTTGTGTTTGTGACACCTTTGACGGTGTGACTTTAATTCCTCTGTGCTTCAGCTTCCTTTGTTGTAAAACGAGTATGAAAACAGTGCACATCTCACAGGGTTGCCATGAGGAATAAGGGGTACATGTACGTGAAGTGCTTAGGACTGACGTGGGGCCCGGCAGTCAAAAGTCAGCTCTGAGTAGTGTCGCCCCACCCGGCATTAGTCGCAGCTCCATCTCAGGTCCCTCAAATGGTGACGACCACTTACGTTGAAGCAAATACATCATTTGAATGTGCCGCCCTGGTGAAAGTCACATAGGCAGCGGCGAGGGTCCAGCGTTACCCAGAGGACAGTCCCGCGGTCGCAGCAGACATGCGTAGAAGGAAACAGCCCCGCCCGTCTGACGGGCAAGCAGGTGAGAAGGCATCACTGTGGCAGCTCACGGCAGGCTCCTCGGGGGCCACCGGCAGGTGTCACCTTGGCATTTCTCGCCATGTCTGTATGTGTCTCAGTAGTGCTTCAAAACCTGTCTCCACACACCACAGCACGGCCACCCAGGGCAGTTCTGGGGCTCCCCTGCCTCGCCAGGGGCACGCCTTCTCCTGGTGCCTCTGGAAGGGAAGCTGAGCTCGCCCGGGGCTAAGGGCAACTTGCCGGGAGACAAGGCTGACTGTGCTAGCGGGGCTCAGGTTCTCAGCGCTTGGCTCACAGCCGCCTCGTGAGATAGCTACCATTGTTATTCCCATTTTACGCATGGGACAACTGAGACCCAAGGAAGGTTCCAACCTGTCAGGGGTCACACCGTTAGTACGGGACAGAGCTGGGATTTGAATCCTGGCAGTCTGCCTTCGGGGCCCAAGCACTGGCTTCACCTGCCCTGCTGTCAGGCTGCGTGCTGTGGACCTCTGAGGTGCTCGCGGACCCAGAAGGGAGGCGTTACATGTCTGCAAGTATGCACAGCAGCACACGGATACTTGTGCGTGGACACGTGATCACACGCATGTACGCTGGCTCCACGAGAGGTGGGGCTGTGTTGATTCTCCCCACAGTGGTTTTATTCCACAGCCCAGCAACGCTGGCATCCAGCAGGTGCTCGGTATGTTCTGCGGAAACACACATGCATGCATCCGAGCACACGCATGATGGGCGTGCTCACGTATCCCACACACCCACGCACAAGCAGTCACGGGCACCTGTACTGCCTTTTACAAAAGCTTTCCAAAAAGTAGATTGTAGCTCAAAATCGAGCTCTCATTTGAGCAAAACCCACGAGTAAGAGGCCTGGTACCCTGTTCTCAAGGGCACCTTCCCAAGGAAATGGAGGAGCGAGAGCCCCTGGGTTTTACCCACAGAGGAGCCATGGGAGCGCTGGTGATTCTCCAGAAAGGCAGTCCCGCACTTGGCACGCACCCTCTCGCCAGCTACCGGGGGAGTGGGGGTGGGGTGGGGTCTGCGGTCTTTGGGAATCTGGGTCACGGTCAACCTGCAAGGTGCTTGTGTGCCCACCTGGGCCCGGACCCGGGCCTAGAACGGTGGAGTAGGGTGCAAACAGAGCCAGCCAGCGGCCCCCCCACGGCATCAATCCTGTTTAATAAGGAAATTTGAAAGTGTAATCTAATTCTGCTAGAATCTCCTTAAATCTCGTTTTCTCAGAAGTAACTTCATTTCGCACGGACACATCCAGCCTTGTGAGAAGGCCTCCATTTCACACCAGTTTTATCTCCACAATTTCTCGTCTCACTGCACTCCTATCCCAGGGCCTTGCCATGCGGCAGGCGAGGCCTGAACTAATAGCATTTCCTACTCATTTGGAATCAAAAGCCAACGAGAACAACTGTTGCAACGCGCGGCTACAGCCACCTACAGCACGCTCATTACCACCCCTCCGCGCACCCCTTTGCAGGTGGCGTGCTCATTGCGTGACATGAGGGAGAGGAGTCGGGCTCCCGTGGCCTCCAACTCCCCATGGGGCCAGGGGAGGGATGCTGGGGGTGGTGGCCGGCTCACTGGAGGACTGGCCCCTCTAGTTCCAGCATTGCCCCACAAGGGGGTCTGGGAGAAGAGGCAGGCGGTGTAGACGCGAAGACTGTGGGTCCTGCAGACAGACAGCCTCGGCTTGAATTCTGGCTCCATCACTTCCCAGCTCTGCCTCAATTTCACTACCTGCTAAAGAAGGACAGTCCACTTTGAAGAATTATTCTGGGGCTTAAATTAAAGGATGTGAAGTACAATGTGTGGACATGAAGTACAGTGTTTGATAGAGTGGCTTAAAAAAATCAGCTAAGGGGCGCCAGGGGGGGGGGTTCAGTCAGTTAAGCGTCTGCCTTCCGCTCGGTCACGATCCCAGGGGCCAGGGATCGAGCCCTGCATCGGGCTCCCTGCTCAGCGGGGAGTCTGCCTCTCCCTCTGCCTGCCGCTCCCCCTGCTGTGGGCACTCGCGCTCATTCTCTCTCTCTCTCTGACACATAAATAAATCTTTAAAAACATCAGCTAAGAAAAATGATCTAGGTGTTATGATCCAACAATTCTCTTCCTAGGTATACCCCCACCAGAAATGACAGCTTATGCCCACCAGAGGGGACGTACAAGGATGTCCAGAGCCGTTTTCTCTGTGACAGCCCCAACCTGCAAACAGTGCCCATCAGCAGTAAAACGGATAATACACTACTGTACACAATGGACTGACACACAGCCACGAAAAAGACGGAATCACGGATACACATAACAACACGGATGAACCAGACAGCATGATGTTGAACGAAAGAAGCCAGACACAAAAGGGATATACCGTATAATTCTATTTATATGTATTTATACGTATTTGCCAAACAGGCAAAACCGATCTGCAGTGAGAAATGTCAGAATAACGGTGTGTATTATCACCTGGCAGGAGGTGTGAGGAAGCCTGGAGAGGAACTGGAAACGCCCCGGTCTTGACCTGGGTGGTGGTTAAAGGGGTGAACGTAAACGCAGAAGCTCGCTGGACTGGACTTTGAGACTTCTGCATTTTACTGATATATGTTACACCGTCAAGAAAAAAATAAAGAACTGAGGTGGACACCCCTCGGCCGGGACTTCGGACACTTCCTCATGAAACCCACCACTTACTCAGCACTCGCTGCGCCTGTGATCTCAGGGACTCCTCATCTTCACTCTGACATCCTAATGATGACCCCCGTTCACCAGACGAGGAAGCGGAGGTCTAGGGAGGTTCAAGCCCTTACCCAAGGTCCCACAGCTAGGAGGCTGCGGGGCAGGGACTGAAGCCCCGCCAGACCGACTCCAGAGTTCAGGTTCTCGTCCAGCGCACACCCTATGGCTTCTCTGCACAGACTCGTTGAGGAAGGCTCACCGGGGCGGCATCTGGGTGGCCTAGACGCCAGAATGATCCTGGGGTGGGAGCCGGGGGGCACGCCGAGAGCAGCGCCTGGGTTAAGAGCAGAAGAAATGATGGCCCCGGCAGGGCACAGGCCCCATGCTCTGGTGAGTCCCAGGCCACTTCTGCTCCCTTGCTGGTCCTGCAGAAGCTATAGCTGCTGTGGGACCTCGGAGGGGCTTCGAGGCGGGGCCAGAAAGGGAACAGGGACCAGAAGGGCCATGTAGAGGAGACCTAAGATGTCTGCATCACAGCCTTGAGAGGGACAAAGAAGCCTTGTGATGGCACAGGTCCTCAGGTGGGTGGGCTGAGCTGTGAGGGGAGGGCTGGGGGCCCCAGGCCCAGAACCCAGTTGCTGGGGGGCCCTCAATCAACAGCCAGGGGCTGGTGTGTGAACAAGGTTAGGGGGGAGGGAGGGGGACCTAGAGAGGGGCCCAGCTCAGAGTGAGAAACTGAAAGGAGGTCCAGCAATAATTGCCTTCTCTAAAGTGTTAAGTCCCTCCCCGTTTCCACAGCCCACCACAGTAGGGCAGGTGGAAGCACCAGCCGGGGCTGTCCCCATACACCTGTGGCCACTACAGTCACGTTTAACTGCATGACAATAGCCTCTAGTGCCTCCTCTGTGCGGCAACTCTCATCTTCCTGATGACCTGGAGGTCAGAGAAATCACGGCAACCCGCGGGAGGGCAAGCCTGAGAGGGGCCAAGCGGGTCGGGAGCCAGGCCGCCGCCCCACCCCCTCCCGCTCTAGCTCCTTGCTGGAGGCAGTATGGCCTCATCTTTTTCCAAAACAATGAGGAAAGTAAACTTCTGCTGGGACCCAATCTGGTCCCCCACAAAAGAAGACAGTTCTAAAGACCCTTGTGGGGTACATCAGAGCAGGACAGGCCTCTGCCCCCCCGTGCCCCCCAGAGGAGCCTTTCCCTACGACGNTGTATTTTTGCAGCATGTTTTGGGGGATCAGACCTCCTTAGGAATGGTACGTCCTAACGCCTGACCCTGCAGTGACCTTCGAGCATCTGGAGGTGAAGGGGCTGCGGAGTTTCCCCGCACACCTCACAGGCCCTTGCTGTTGAGGGGAGCCAAGCCCAGCACAGCCTGGTGTCTGGTGATGACTTCAGGGGACCCGGTCTAGACCTTGCAGGGGCCTGCAGGAGGCCCTGGGCCAGGTGCAATCTCCTGCCCCAAGACACAGTTTGCGGCCGTTCTTTAGGGAGGGGGCCTTAGAAAGGTCCGAAGCTGTGTGTGCTCTTTGGAGTCTGTCATGGGAATGACGCCTCAGTTAACTGCACAGTTCGCAGCAGGGTGAGTGCAGGCATTCTCTGGTTGTTCTGTAGGGTCCCAGACATGCCTCAAAAGCAGGAGGCCCAAAACGGCACCCTATCTCTCCTCCCTGAAACCCGGCCCGGGCACCTGTACCCCAGGCTTCCCCTCATCACACCAACACCGTCCTCCCCCCAGATGCTCAGGCCAGAGACTGAGTCACCCTCAGATCTTCCACCATCTCCACTCCCTCTCCCCTGCTGATTCCCACTCCCCAGCCTGCCTCTCCTCTCCATTTCCAGAGCCATCACCATCTTTCACCACACTATCAGCATAGCTCCCTACCAGCCTCTCATGTCGACCATCTACAATCCATTCTTCGCACAGCAGCTACAGAAATCTTTCAAAACAAAGTAGGTCAGGTCACTGCTCAGCTTGAAACCCTTCCGTAACTTCCAGTGGGCTGAGAATAACATCCACCCTCTTCAACAAGCCTATGATATCCTCATGCGGTCTGGCCCCTGCCTCCACCTCTCATACTGTGCGCCAGCCACATTCCAGATCTCCCTCCTGCCTCAGGGCCTTTGCACATGCTGTTTCCCCCCCTCTCCCCAGAATACCCTTCTCTGCCTCTTCATGTAGCTGGTTCCTTCTCATTCTTGGGCTTCAGCTTAAATGTCACCTTCTCAGAGTGGCTCTCCTTGACCACCTCATTTCCTTACTGAAATGACTCCCTGGTCATTTCCTTCTGAGTTTTTAAACACAATTTGTAACTGTTTTACTTTTTTTTGTGATTGTACTTAAGACAAATGATCGGTCTCTCTCAAAAGAATGAACGCCTCACAAAGGCCTATTTTGGGAGTCCTGTCTTGCTCACCACTGTGTCTCCAGCACTGAGCCCTATAGCAATCACTTTTTAACTATCAGTTCAGTTAATGAATAAAGAGACTGAGCAGAATCTATCCAGATATTACTGGTAAAGAGTCTCCCGGCCAGAGGGGGCTGATGCAGACAGGCAGGCTCCCCAGAGATGCGAGCCTTCATTGGGCTTGTTGCTGCCCCCTGCCACACACCACTGGGCCTCTGCAGCTGCGTGGCTCCATAGCAGATCTGACTGTGGCAGTGCCCGGGTCATGCCGTCCTCAGTGTGGAATTCTGAGAGGCCCAGCCCAGGGCTCCAACTGAGAAACTACAGCTCTTTTGCAAATAGAAGCCCTCTACCCCCTAGATCAAGGGGCATTAATCCTCTTCTTCAAGCCCTACAGATCTCTGAGGAATGAAGTGCCCCTCTGAATGTCCCTTTGCACATAAATACTCCATCCCAAGCCTCAGGGAGGGGAGGAAGAGCCCCAAAGTTCAGTCACCTGTGTGATCTCAGCGGCTCAGTCTTTCCCTTTGTGCCTGTGGCCTGGACACCCCTCATCCCCTGGCACAGACCTAGCCTCCCCTACCCCCCACCTGCGGGTCCTTTTGGCTTAGGGATGTGACCACTCTGCCCTCCCAGCCAAGTCTGAGCCTCTGGGGGCCCGTGGGAAGAAAAAGGCCCTGAAGGTTACTACAGAAGAACCCCGGGCTCAAGCCTTTCCCATCTGTAGCCTCCACCAAGCCCTACCCTCTCCTGGGCTGCTGGAGCAAGCCCCCAGGTCCCTTGGCAGGATGCTGCTTGGAGCTGCACAGCTGTGGGGAATCAGCAGGGAAGCGTCTGGAAGCTGTGCTCCCCAGACAGCAACTCAGCTGCTCCCTGGGCACCCGCAAAGCCCACGTCACCCATCTAATGAAACAGGGCTCCCAAGGGGCCTGCGATCTCCGCAGAGGAGGAGAAGGGCATGGACTCTCAGACGAGTCTCAATTTCACAGCATCAGGGACGTGAGCACCAACGCGCTGAACCAGAAAACGAGAGTCTGGCAGGAGCTGCAGACACACCGTGAGCGCCAGGGGATCAGAGATTAGGGCCCTTCAAAATCAATTTTGAATTCAAACTTTTAAATGTGTTCTCCAGACACAAGGAGGGGACCCTCCAGGCAGGCTCAGCCTAGCCAGATGCTGGGTTCTGCTTCCTTCTCGAAGCATCCAGAACTTATCTGCTAGCCAGCGGGCTGGTTGAGAGAAGGGAGGACGAGGGGGCTAGGAGGGAGACGCCAGTGCCCCGCCCCCAGGGGTCACAAGGACGGGAGCCTCTTTGGTTCTTGCTGACCCAGCACTAGCTCTGGGGCTGCCCGAGGCTTCCTGTTGAGACGCTGGGGGCTGCTCCACCGTCCTTTGCAGACCTGGATGAGAGAAGCTGAAGGCAAGGCCTGTGTGAGCCAGATCCCTGTGCACCTCCCAACCTGGCTGCGGAGGCTCCTAGGGCACCAGGGGATGAAGGCATTTAGAAGAAGACCTTGGGAGTCGGACAGGCAGGGTTTGCATCTTAGACCAGCCCCAGGATCCCAGAGGCTTCTTGGTTCAGAAGTGGATTTCCCTTCCAGAAACCGGTGGGAGAAAGCTTGCTGTGAGTGCGAGTGTCTTGGAGAGCAGGCCCTTGAAGTCAGAGTGGTCTGCAGCCCCCAGCGCAAAGGAAAAGAAAGTACCCTGCGTGTGAGTGGGTCGGGCAGGCTGGCTGCCGGGAAAGGCAGGGCGGCCGCTGGAGGCCGCGTCACCCAGGGCTGGTGTCTGCCACCAGGGAGCTGACAATCGCGCTGTCACTGGACGGACCATGTGTGGAGTGCGGAGTACTGTTCTGGGCCTGGCACGGTGAGATGGACAAGGACACACAGGGCAGCAGGCCTCATCAGGCAGGTGAGCAGGCCAGACGGCTCAGCCAAACCCTGGGAAAGGCCCCGAGGCCCATAGCAGGAAGGCCTTGTAGGCTCGGGCCAGCAGCGGATGCTCCTGGCAGCTTCAGCTGTGGTCCCCCTGCTCCTGCCTGGGTCCCTGCTCAGCCATGTTTGTTCCTCCAGACATACGGTCGGCCCAGCACTGACATCCTCCCCATCTCTGGGTGGAGAAGCAGGTCCATGACAAGCCTCTCTGCCGCCAATGACCTCACAACCCCTGCTCCCCAGTTCTCCAAATCTCAGGCCACTGCTTCTTTAAGCCACGCTCCTGAGACGTAAACACAAGTGACTGTGAACTACTCTTCAGCTGAGAGGCGACAGAAGGGGTGGCCGAAGCCTCGAAGCCTTGGGCCCACAGACACCTCCCGGGGAGCTTCTTTTGGAATGAGGAGCACAGGGAAAGGGCTGGGGTCGCGGGACCACATGTGGGAGAGGAGGCCGGGGCTCCCCACCCCTCCCGCCCCCTAGCTTGGGAGTGGGCTGCCAGCTCTGCAAGGGAATTACAACATGGGCCTGGGTAATGCTCCTTTTAGTTACAGCATAAACTGCAGCAATAAAGCGTACCTGGGGAATGTTTAGAGAAAGCACTAATGATTTCTTCCCCAGTGGTTAATAAATTCACTTCCAGATCAATTTGTTCGCGATAGAGCCCGGCGAGCGGAACCCGCGCGGCGGGCACAGCCGAGTGTGTCTTTTTCAGTATAAATGATTTATTACGATGATTAGCGGCACATAAACAATTTAAAATACAACGCTAATTAGTTTGGGGAAGAAAGGAGGGGAAAAGCCACCCTGCCTCTCTCCCCATTATGTTCTACTTCCCTAAGTGTGTACTTTTTAATTAAATCCAAATGTCACAATAAATTTAAAGTGTTTTATTACCACTCGGGGTAAGTAAGGCAGTCATGCAAGCCCCCTCTCAGGCATCTATGGGCCCGGCTGGGGGAGAGGATTGGGGGCACAAGCAGGGCCTGTCTACACACTCTCCCCGAGGCGGGAGCTCTTTCCTGAGTCTCTGGAAATCCCTCCTGGTTTCTGGCAGCCCCAGGCTGGGGAACACAGGGCTGCCCGGGAGACGGCCCGCCCATCGCCTTCCTGGCCAGCCCAGGTGATGTCTCCTCCTTAGCGTCGGTCCTAACTCCCCCACCCCACTTCTCCACGGCCCAGCAACACTCTGTACCCTCTCCAAGCTCTCCACCTGTGCTAAGTGTGTAGGTAACACCTTCCGTTTTCCTGGTGGCACGCCTGCCCCTTCATACACAGCATCTCAGCACATTCCCCCGTGCGAGGAGTAGCAATGATGGATCCAATTTTATGGATGGGGAAATCGAGGCTCACAGAGGGGGAGCGACAGCCAAAGACACGCAGCTACAAAGTGGACTTTTGCCCAGTCCTTATTCCTATAGCACCGTTCTACCTCCGAGCTCTTCCCGGGCCACGTCTGCACCCCAATTTCCCAGAGCCCAGGATGGGGCATAAAACGTGGTGGCGGCTGAGGCAGGCCTCTCTGGAGCGTAGAGCCCTGCCTCCCCCAGAGACAGATTTGAGGCAGGAGTTCAGGCAAGGGACCTGGACTCTGATGAGCCCCAGATTCAAGGTCAGGCTCTGCCATCGACCCACAATGTAACCTCAGTCAGGCCCTTTAGCCTCTCTGAGCTTCGCCTTCCCCATCAGCAAAACGGGAACATGACACCCAACGCACAGGTCTAAGGAACCAAAGCAGCTAACGCCAGCAGGGTGCTTTGCCATCCCTGACTTGCTACGGAAATAATAAGCACTAACAAAGGCCCTTACGGTGAGCAGGGATCCATGAGCACCCCATGTCACAGATCAGAAACCTGAAGCCAGCAGGGGAAAGGACTTGCCCACAGTTCCCCCAAACCTTAGCAGCCCAGGAGGGGCTCAGCCCAGCAAGAAAGCCCAGACAGCCAAGGATTTCTGTCTGAAATACTCTGGCACTTCTTATTTGAAATGAAAAACAAATACCCCTCAACACAGAGTTCCCACATGACCCGGCGGTTCTACTCCTAAGTATATACCCAAGAAAAAGTAAAAACGTGCCCACATACAGGTCTTGTACGTGAATGCTGACACCAGCATCACTCACAACGGCCGACGCACGGTAACTAAAATGTGATACATACATACATACGGTGGGGTAGTATTTGGTCATAAAAGGGAAGTACTGATTCATGCTACAACACGGATGAACCTTGAAAACGTCAGGCTAGGGGAAAAGTCAGCCACAAATGCCACATGTTGTATGATTTCACTTATATGAAAAGTTCAGAACGGGCAAATGCATAGAGACAAAACAGATTCGTGGTTGCCACGGAGTCATGGGGAGGGACTGCTAATGGGTGAAGGTTCTTCTCAGGCTACTGGAAATGTTCTTGAATTAGGTAGTGCGGATGGTTGCACAACTGTGACTACACTGAATTATACATATTAAAAAGGTTAATTTTGTGGCATGCAAACTGTATCTCAATAACGCTGCTGTAAAGCAAAGCAGAACAAATACCCCTTTGAGAACAGGAGGAACCAGTTGATAAAAAGTCCTAGGGCCAGGGGAGGGTGCCTGACCTCACCAGCAGGCCAGGCCCTGCTTCCCCCATCTCCTGTTGGCTGCTCCCCAGAGCACCCCCTTGCCTCCTTTCCTCACCCCTCATCCAGAAATCTGGCTGAACCCACGCTCCCAGCCCTGCTTCCCAGGAAACTCAGACGCCACTGGATCCACCACTCTCCTCCGATCTGTCTGCTTCCACCACTGCGTTCGTGTTCTGTCTCTTGTTGCAATTTCTGCCTCTTCGGAGGCCTACGCGCTACGCACAAAACTGCGCATGCCCGTGGGGGAGGGTGCCTCTCTCGGACCTTGAGCTGGTCCCACATGGGGTACCAGGAGTGAGGCTAGGTGCATGATGTAAGGTCACAGTGAGGCCCTCCAGGCCCCCCGGCCCAGGCTCAGTTAAGGAGTGCTGCCCTCTCCTACGGCCCCCTGGGACAGGGGTGTGCAGGCTTGGATCCAGGCCATGGAGGCCAGGGAGGAACTCGGCGAGGCTACCTCTGGGTGAAACGAATACCCCTGGAGAGAGCACATGCAGTGCCCAGCCCCAGCCCGGCTTCCTCTGCAGCTAATCTGAGAGGGTGACTCAAGATGAAGCATCCTGGCCAATAGGGGGCGCCAGGCCGGGATGTGACCCGCACACCCAGCCACCCTGAGTCTGGAGGGATGACCAAGGTTAGGCTGAAGGTTTGGGCACCTCAGGCCTCATCTCAGCACACAGACCAGCCCCAAGGAGAGGACAGCTCTGGTCACTAGAGGAGGATGTCTGTGCCATGGGGCGAGAGGACAGAAGCCCATGTTCTAGGCATGAGGTTGGTTCCATGAGTCTTCATGGCTTCATCATGGGCTGCTGTCTCAGGGAAACGATCCCCCAGCTTCTCCAAACTTCTCCAAAGTCCTACAGGTCCTGCGGCTGAGGGGACCCCTCAGGGGTAAGGGGTGGCAGCCACCCTTCCCTTCATGCAGCCACCATGTTCTCACCAGCTCCTCAGGTGGGCACAGTGCTGTCCAGCTGGCGAAACACATGGAAACATTTTCTCCCGTTTGACCTCTGTGCGAGGACAAGGAGGCCGCTCGGGGCCCTAGCTTCCATGTGAGGAAGCAGGCTTGGGGAGGACACACAGTGTGGCCCAGGGTCACACAGCAGGGGGTGGAAGAGCAGGACTTGCCCGAGATCTCACTGCCAGAGCAAGGCAGAGCAGGACTGGAACCCAAAGCCCATGCTGATTACCTCCCGCCCAAGTCCAAAGAAAGCCACCTGTGCGGTAAGTTGTCGCCCCCTCCTGCAGCTGCTGTTTCTCTTAGAGAATTTGAGAAATTTCAAATCTGCCTGTGCTTGGGCTGATGCTCTGGGGGTTTCTCTCCTCTCGGGGGAGGGAATCCAAAGCCGCTGCCCTTAAGAGAAGGCAGAGCTCCTGGGAGTGTGGGCCCTGGAGAGAAGAGGGTGTGGCCCGAGCAGGACGGAGGCGGCCGGGTGGGTTTCGAGGCCCTGGGCAGCCAGGCAGGGGCAGGGCCACCCACAGATGCTCCTGGGGGTCAGCTCACTGCAGAGGCAAGACCTTAGACTCATTTGCACCACACGGAGGTGCCCTCGGACACAAAGATTCTGTTCTTCTCAGGGCCCATCTTCGCTATACATATAATTAGGGGGCAGACTGTATTAGACACAGATAAGATATAAATAGTTAGCTCTTTCCCAGAATCAGGAGCTTTCATGGAAGCTAGTCTGAGAAAGAAAACTGGCCCAGAGCTAGGAAGGCCAAGAAACTCTTTAAGGACAGATCACATGAAACAAAGGGATTAGGAACTGGCCCACGGGTGGCTGGGCAGGTCTGGACTGGCCGTTTCCCTGCCCAGGTGTGCTCCTGCCTGCCTCAGGCCCATGGGCTTCAGATCATTCCTTTGGAGCCTGGAAAGCCAGGATCTCGGTCCGGTCATGGGGCAGCAACAGAAGAGGAAGGGGAGGGTCAGGGGAAGCCTCAGGCCAAAGCTGGGCAGAGCAAGCAAGGGCCTCTGGGATGGAGGTAGGTGAGGCCAGATTTGCAGCCTGGACCTTCGGTTCTGCCTTGCCTGGGGCTCAACTCTGGAAGTTCAGGCCCTGCTTTATCAGCTAAGAGGCTGCTTTCCCTAGGCTTCAGCTGCCTCCTCTCTGAACACCCAGACCCCCATCCGCACCCTGTCCCCTCACATGCCCAGACCGCAGGCTCACCAGAAAACTGAAGGAAGGAAGGAAGGAAGGAAGGAAGGAAGGAAGGAAGGAAGGAGCAGGGAGCAGTCTGAGGCTGGAGGGGTGGGGAGCGGACACCCTGGAAAGCTCAAAAGGAAGAATGCTCCCCCTCGCATCATGTGCTGTTTTGGCTGCCCCTAATGCTATCTCCTCTGGTTTGTTTTCCCCAGAATAGCTGTGGGATGATATATCTGGTCTTTGTCTCTGGTTCCTGGCACAGAGCTCCTAACACCCTTGGAGCTTCCGGAGTGATAGGGCTATATCTTTTGTGATTCATCGGGAGCCCCTTCTGAGCACACCTGCATTTGTGGTCCTGAAATGACTTACTGTGAGGCCCCCAGCTAGCCTCGGGATGGGGCTGGTCACCAGAAAGACGGAGAAATAGGAGGGTTGGAACTTCCAGCCCTGTGCACTGACAGACCTCTGGGAAAGACTGGGAGGGGGCTGGAGATTAAGCTTTATAAAAACTCTTGAACAAGACTTGATGAGCTCTGGGTTGGTGAATGCATCCAGGTGCCAGGAGGGTGGCGCACCCCAGGTCCCCAGGGACAGAAGCTCCTGGGCTTGGGAACCACCCGGCCAGACCTCGCCCTATCTACCTCTTCATCTGGATCCTACACAGTGAACTGGTCAATGTAAGAAAATGTTTCCCTGAGCTCTGTGAACCTTCCTAGCAAATTCTCTAACCTGAGGAGGGGATCGTGGGAACCCCGATTTATAGCAGGCTGGTCAGAAGTACAGATGACAACTGGGATTTGTGATTGGCCTCTGAAGTGGGGGCAGTCTCATGGGACTGAGCCCTTAACCTGCAGGAGCTAACGCAAGACAGTGTTGGAATTGAGTTAAATTGTAGGACACCCAGTCTGCGTCCACTGCGAATTGGAGAACTGCTGGGTGGTGCTGGAAAACATGCCAGAGAAATACAAATAGTCTTAATTAAGCGTAAGTCTGGGGCACCTGGGTGGCTCAGTGGGTTAAGCAGCTGCCTTGGGCTCAGGTCATGAGCTCAGGGTCCTGGGATTGAGCCCCATATCAGGCTCCCTGCTCAGTGGGGAGTCTGCTTCTCCCCCTCCCTCTGCTGCTTCCCCTGCTTGTACTCTCTCTCTCTCAAATAAATAAATAAATAAATAAATAAATAAAATCTTAAAAAGTAAGTGTAAGTCTGTCCTCCCTTTGGGACAAAACAATCCTTGTGATCCTCTCTGCTCCCCTCCCAACCTCCTTTGCCTATTCATTCATTCACTCACTATTGACTTAACAAATAATTGCTAAGCATCTACGACTAGCAACTAGCCCCTAAGCCGTATATTTTAATAAGAATTATACCATTGATGGCTTTGTCAAAAAAGTAGTTCTTAATAAGCTTCATTAAGTCAGTTTGATTCCTTGATCAATTTTCTATCCACTAGTGTTAAACTAAGATTTTTATTTGCCCCTTCCCCAACTATATTTTACTACAATTCCTTCCCCCAAGACACTTAAAACAAAATTAAAAAAAAAAAATCCTTATTGGAATTATTTTCATTGGGATCGATTATTTTTAAATTTAAAGTCAGTATTTCGTTCGTGATCAGTTTTTGGCTCATATTAAATCTTATGAACTAGAGCTTTTGACACCGTTGAGATTTCTTTTGTGATAATTATTTCTACTGAAAAAATATCTCCTGAGCCAACTTTGGCAGATCTAAATTTTCTCAGGAAGATTTGATTCCTCCGTCAATTTTTAGTCAATAACATATTTTGCCAGGTGCAGTCTTAACTGTTGCCAGTTTTGCTTTAATTATTTCAACCAATTTTGATTTTTTTTCCTGGATCATATTTTTTATTTTTGCATTTTCAATAATATTAATGAGCTGTTATTCTCACACACAGGCAATTTCAGCACCGATCTGATCAAGCGTTCTGAAGATCAAAGAACAGTGTGAAAACATCCATGAGGCAGAAAGGCAGGTCACGCTCCAAGTCTGCGCTGAGTACCAGGTCAGAACCTGGCACCTGAGGGAGAGCTGCCCCCTGCCCTCTGTTCCTCCAGAGCCCCAGCCCCTGCCAAGCCACCTCACTGATGGGAAAGAGCTCCTGGCTGGAGTGAGAGCAGCTGCCTGCAAGAAACAGCTTCTGACTGACAGGCAAAGAGAGGGGGTACAGCCCTGGCATCCCATCGTGGGCTGGAGGCAGCCTCTACTGGGCTTCAGACTTTTCT
This sequence comes from Ursus maritimus, assembly GCF_017311325.1. Taxonomy (NCBI): domain Eukaryota; kingdom Metazoa; phylum Chordata; class Mammalia; order Carnivora; family Ursidae; genus Ursus; species Ursus maritimus. Next base: position 4,236,886 of record NW_024424008.1, read on the forward strand.
ACTCAGAAAGTATCTCCAAGACATTCAGCTGAGAGAGGACGTAGATGCTTCTTGGCGCCTTAGTTTCCCTGCCATAGAAGGGGGGTAACTAACCAGGGTCCTTGCAAGCCTGAGGCCGTGACTTCCGGTTCACTGGCCTCCAGGCTCTGGGCCTGCTTCGGGGGTCCCGTCTACCTTAGTTGAGGTTCTGGGAACAGCTGGAAATGAAACGGCTCGCCTGGAGTCAAATGTGGCAAGGCCAAGTATGGAAGGCCGGAGGCCACAGATGTTCTCACCTGGGATCTCTACTTCTCTGGCCCCAGGACACCAAGGAAAGACAAAGAAACCCTGTCAGGGAGGTTTTTCTCCTGGCCTTGGCCTCGATACACACCTTCCCCACAGACATGTGTCCACACACGGTACCACCAGGCGGCAAGCAGCCAGCAAGCCCTGCGACGCGAGCGGCGAAGCACAGACCCAGAGAGCAGACGGGGCCTGCCCAGGGACAGACTGGGATTGGGGGGCAGAGCCAGGCTGTGGATGCAGGAGTTCTGGCTCCCAGCCCTGGGCTCCACCCACAGGAGAGCCTCCTTCAGTCCTGCTCCCATGTGAAGAACTGCTCAAGTGGCCTCTGCCCAGGCCGCCTGGAAGATGCTGGCTCCGCCTGGCCGGGCCACAGCTGGGGAGGGGTTGAGGGCCTCAGTCCAACAGCCGCAGGAAGACTGGCTCAGGGAGGAACCAGCCTCCCTCCCTCTCAGGGTCACCACTGAGTGAGAAGAGATGCCCTTCGGTAGCAGACAGCTGTGCTGCTGGCTCCCATGCTCCGCAAACCTACCACCTGTGAAACAAGGAATCCAGCAATTTCCATCCCCGGCCCTGGTCCCTGCGTGTGCCTACAGTCAGGGCTATTGCCTCTCACCACCGGGGCCAGGGAGGCCTGGAGTGCCTCTACCACTACCTCACTACCCCCCAGGCCCGTGGCAGGCGGAGGCCTGGTTCTCATATGAACTCTGCCAGATACCGACCTGCTGGGCTGTCCTAGGCAAGTGTTCTCCCTCTCTGAGCACAACCTATTCCTCTGCAAAATGGGGCCAGCGTTTGATCTCCCAGCCTCCCAAGGGGCTGTGAGGATTAAATGAAAGGCTTTGAGCCCCCCTGGCCTTCTGTGGTGTGAGGCAGAGGCAATGGGCCTCCTGGGGACAGAGCTGACGTTTCATTGTCTCTAGGGGCAGCTAAACTGCTGGCCACCTGCGGCCAGAGTTTGCTGACCTCTGACAGTAGGCAATATCTAAGACCGTCCCCAATGATCCCGTTTTCTGGAGTTCGGGCCCTTGTAAAATCCCCTACTTCCTGCAGTTCGAACTGGACCTAGTGACTGGTTCCCAAGGAAGAAAACACAGCCACAGTGATGGAATGTCACGTCTGTGATTAGATGTGTCACATCTTACCAAAGACTGGGACTTCCTGCTTGCTAACAGACACTCTCTCAATGGCTTTAAGGAAACAATCTGCCATGATGGAGAGGCCCCCGTGGCACGAAATGAGGGCTGTCCCTGATCCACAGTCAGCGAGAATGGAAGCCCTCAGTCCAACAGCCCGAGGAGGAACTGAATCCTGCCAACAGCCAAATGAGTGAACTGGGAAGCTCAATCCCCACATGAATCTTGACAGGAGACCACGGCCCCAGCCAACACCTCAATTATCATCTGTAAAAAAACCCTGAGCTAGAGGACCCAGCTAAGCTGTACCTGGACTCCTGACCCACGGACACGGTGAGGTTAACAAGCGGGTGTTGTTTTAAGGTACACAATTGTGAAATAACTTGTTACGCAGCAAGGGGTAGCAAATACATTACCTCGTTGGCACACCACACAGGACAGGGGCCTCTCCTCAGGCCAGAGAGAGGGCGCCCCACACACCCATCTCAGCCCTAGAACCCATATTTTTGCGAGTTTCCCTCTGGAGTCCAGTCCTTGCTGTGGGATAGTGTGAGGAGCCCAGAGGACAGATCACTCCAGCTCGCGGCTGGGTGGGCCTGAAAGGGGGCGGAGCTGACCCACCTCCGGAAGCCAAGGCCTAGGTGCTTTCCAAAGAGCAATCCTGCCAGGGCTCCGAACCCCGTGCGTATCTGGAGCAGAGTAAGTATGTCCAAGTACAACCACTTCTACTTTCTCCTCTGCTCCTCACTAAACCTGACGAAGGTTAGGGAGCTGACCAACCATCTACAAGACCATAGGAACTTGGCCTACCGAAGGCTCAACAGACCTAAAAAGCGGTCGTGATCACACCCATGTGACCGGTCAGAACTACTATTACAATTTACTATTCCAAATTACTCAGTGGCATAGGTGGGATTCGAACCCGGGCTGTCTGACTCATAGCCCCCGCGAGTTCCACTTGCTTTACAAATGGGGAAGCGGAGAAACAGAGATCAAGCATCTGGATGGCACCCGAGGCCGCCCCCACGCAATCCTTCCCAGACACCAGGGATGAGGAATTGGAGTTTTTAAAGATTCAGGGAGGGGAGAGACAGGACAAAGCAGGTGTCAGCCATGGGCCGTAGGAGCCCGGGCCAGAGCGGCTCCCTCTTACATGGCAAGGACGGGTCTCCCTCCCCTCTCCGTCAAGTCATCATACCAACTGGTGAGGCTGAATTATTAAAACTCCCTTCTGGGGTACCACGCGGGTTTTTCTCCACTGAGACTCTGAGCAGAGGGGCGGCTGCTCCCGCCACACAATATTAAAATGTCAGGAGTTTAAGGCCCGCGCTGGTTGAGTCATAAGTTATCAGCACCCAGTGAGGGCCGACAGAATGCCTCCCTTAAATTATTAAGCAGAAAGCGTCAGACTGTAATATTTTGCTAAACCAAAGTACAGACACAGACAAAGATGTCATTTCAATATTTGAAACCAGCAAGTTTAATTTAAAATAAGAGCAAACCAATAAGCTCAGAACATAGTGGCGTATGAGAGGAAAATTATACTGTGAGAGGAAAAAAAGTGGAAGGACTTAAGAAATTTATAAAAGTAATCTCCAAGTGGAAATTAGAAATCAAGGCCTAGAAACAGAATAACACAAAAGAAATATTACTGTCCACTTTCTAAATCAATATAACACTGCTCCACGCCGGAATTACCATGGTAACTCAAGTAAAAAGAATCAAGCAATTCTTATTATTTCAAAATAAAATCACAGCCTGAAGCCTGGGTTTTATTACAACCACTGATAGATCGCTGGCTTGTATTTATCTGAAATATTGCTTTTCAATCAGCTGGTTTATGAATGTACACAGGCCTCTCACCAGCCCACTTACCGCCCCGTTTTGAGGCGAGGGGCTAACCAATGAATTGATTCCTGCCTGGCTGCATCTGCATACAGACCCAGGCTTGAGTCAGCTCCGGTAAGCGCCGAGCTTCTCACCCCTTCCACCCGTCCAGCCCAGCGGCATCGCACAACCCAGAGCAGAAGCTGGAGGAGACGGTGGGGGCTGACCTCATTGTGGTTCCCCTGCAGGCTTGCCCTCCCATGGCAGCCCCGGAAAAACTGCCCTGACCGCCAGCCTCCCTCCCCTTGTCCCCAGGCATCCTCTGGCTGGCTCCACCCCCTCTCCCTTGAACCCTCCCCGAGTGTCCTTCTCCCCCACCTCCCAGTCGGCCAGCTGGAACAGGGAGGCGGCCCAGCACACTCTGCAGTGAGATGGCCTGAACTCCGGCACCTCCAAGTGTGGGACCTGCGACCAAGTACACAGCCTCTTTGTAGAGCAGTTTTCTCATCTGTGAAATGAGGATAATACGTGTGGCTTTTTCCTAGGGTGGTTCAGGGTATTCAATGAGATCATACGTGGAGGAAGCTTTGGTGGAATGAGTACAGAAATGGCCCCAATTCTCTACCCCTCCTGCTGGTAGCCAGGCACGCCCTTTGCAATGTGACTTTCCACCTCCTCCCTTCAAGAGCAGAATCTGACCACCGCCACCCTGCCCCCAAACTCGAGCTGGCCTTGTGATTTATTCTGGCCTACAGAATGTGGCAGAAGTGAAAACCTCCCAGAGCCAAACCCAGGCCTCAGGAAACTCTGTGTACTTCCGCTCTCCCTCCTGACCAGTCTCTACCATGAGAACAGGCTAGAAGAGCTTGCTGGACGATGAGGGACGCTTGTACCCTCAGCGTCCAGGAGATCAGCCGTCTGCCAGGCATGAAGAGTCCAGCTGAGACCCGAGAAACCGCTCAGCCAAGCCAAGCCTAAAGCACTGACCTACAGATTCAAGAGCAAAACGGCTGCTGTTGTTCCGAGCCTCCGGGTTTGGGGGTGGCTGGTTAGGCAGCAATCACTTACTGATACACGGGCAGAGCATAACGCCTCACTTTTAAGTTAGGGTTCAGTGACACCATAGCACGTGTGTTTATACGAGCCCTAAAGACTGAGAGGCTAAGGCCAAAGAGATCCCACGGTTATCCGTGCAGAGAGCAAGGTCACTGCACAGAGACGTGAGGCTTCCTGGTTGATCAAGTGTACGTGGACATTAGGCGCCAGTTAGGTATTGCTCCCATTACAGAGATGTGAAAACTGAGGCCCAGTCAGCTGTCTGGAGTCACACAGCAGTCAGCTGGGGCTAGCACCTGGGTCTCCTGAATCAGGCCAGCAGGATGTCCCTGAAGACAGTGGGCCACTCAAGGAAGTTCAGCTGGGAAGAGGCAGGAGGCAGGAGCTAGTGACCCAATCTGACCCAGCGGGGCTGCACTCTGGGGCATCTGCCCCTGCAACCTGGACCGGCCTGCTCACTCTTCTCATACCACCTGCTTTTCATTTGCCCCAAGTTGTGTCGGCCACTGTGGACGCCTGCCTTGGACAAAACTCAAAATGAATACGCTCCAACAAGAGACCAGGTTATTGCTAGATAGGGGGGATGTGACTCTGAACATGGCCTGGAAAGGTCTGTAAGAGGCTTTGGCCACCCGTGGGCTCCTGCAAGGCCAACTACAGGGGAAAGGGCATGCCAGGCAAGGGGGACACTGCGAGCGAGAGCGCCCCCCGGGCAAAAGCACGGTGGCAGACGCGGGGTCTGTCTGGAACACAGTGTGGCAGCAGGTCTCAGGCACAATGTCAGGGCAGCGCAGGTTGGGGCCCTGGCTGTAGTGAGAACCAGGAGAAGGATGCCAGGTGGGGTGGGGATGCCAGGTGGTGGCAGAACAGGAGGAGGTGGGGCCGGAGCCCCAGATGAATGCAGTCCAGTTGTGTGCTGATAAACACTTCACAACTGGCTCCGCCACGGTCCCTGGTGTTAATACCCCACCATGGCTGATTTCCCGCTACCGGTGTGAGGCCACTGAACTCAAGAGCTGGGAAGAGATGGGCAAGATCGCTCTCGTAGGCCAGTGCAAGTCGACTCCACTGGTGTGGTCCTATCCCGAGTGCAGGCCTGCCAGGCAAACTCATCGAGCAGCACCGTGAAGAGTGAAGCCTGAGGGGGAGGATGCCCTCCGTGCCTCAGTGTCCCTCCACTACACGCAGGGCGGACAGGATGGGCTACGTGCCACATGCGCCTCTGGGGCTGCGCTGGTCCGCGAAGCCTCGGCCCCAGGTTAGTGCCCAACAGCACCTGCCAGGAGGACTTCCATTTGAGGACAGAACGGTGTCCTGTGGGGTGTCAGCAGGCTGGCTAGGGCCACCACCCGGACGCTCAGGCACCTGGCATCAGGACAGGTGACGTCCCTCCAATCAGACTTTTCTACCACCCAGCCTCATCGTGCCTTGGGGCAAGGATCAAAGGTCACGGAAGGCGGGCAGAGAACCTAGAAAGATGCTGCAGCTCTGGGTTCCCTACATAAGCCCGGGCAACTCTCCTGCCCACTTTCGGCCTCGACTGCCCCCTGTAGACGGAAGGGCTTGCAGAGAGTGGTCTCGGAGGCTCTTCTTACAAAGCCACCTGCCTTGGGGATCTGGCCAGTGGTTAGCAGTGAAGTCAGCCTGCCTCTTGGACAGCAGTGATCAATGGTCATGACGGATACACTGGAAGAGGGACAGTGAGTGAACAGGGCAGTGAACAAGGCACCTCACTGGGCACCAGATTATTTGATCATAGTGTAGTTGTGTGGACAACAATGTCACCTCACAGGCAGGAGGTTTCCTGGTCTATCAAGTGTATACATGGACATTATCTCGTTCCATCCTCGTTAACCACCCAGCCAGTTAGATGTGCTTGTTCTCATCGGAGAGATGAGATGGGAGAGAGGCAGAGCAACCCGAGCTTTGGGTGGGCACGGAGCACAAACCCGCAGCAGACATGGCGGGCCTGCAGAGCTTAGCAGGATGGCAAGGTGGCAGCCAGCCCGCCGGTTCCGGGCACGCTGGGTACCGATGCCCTTCTCTCCACCTTCCTCCCTACCTCCTTCCACTCTGCCAGCACTCCTGATCAGGGGCTCCTCTGGGCCCTGGAGGTGGACCTGAACAACAGCCTTGGCCTACTGGCTACTTGGGGGCAGCGCTGCCCTGGGTGTTTGCAGCTCTGGAGGGGGCCCACATTTGCTGAGACCCCAGCATGGCTTGGGTCATGCCCCCAGGAGGCTCCCCAGCTCTGTCTTCTGCTCAGAGAAGGCCCGCCCTGTCCAACCACGGCCACTTCCCAACTCCGGCAGCCGTGCTCCCGCAGCCCACCGTGCCGAGGCCGAACCTTGTGTTCCTCTGCCCGTGACCGCAGAGGGGCAGCCGCCAGTGCTCGCGGGCAATCATCCACCTGTGCCAAGGGAGAGAGACCAAAATAGCTCTCTTCTCGGTCCTGCTCACAAATGGGGCCTGCTGGGAGGCTCCTTAAATGGAAGTGGGTGGGGCGGCCTCCAGGTCTGACTTTGGGACACAGGCTGGGGTGGGGAATCAACTCTCTGAGGGATGAGAGGCAGGCCCCGGCTCTAGGAGAATGCACATTTCCATGTGCTAAAAGCATCTTTGTGGGACATGTTCAGAAAGAGAGAGACAGTAAGACAGAAAGGCAGCCACAGAGGCCAAGCGAGTGGCCACGTCAGCGCCAAGCCCCGGCACACAAAGGGTGAAGCTTTTAGGCAAGCGGCGGCCAGTGATCTCAGCTTCCCCCAGTCCTAATGCTCCTGAAAGGCTCTCTCCCACTCCCTGTAATTGGGCATCAGTAGTTAATGCAGTATTGACTGCATTACACGCTCCCGTGCCTCCCCTCACTAATGCCAATTGCCTCACCTTGTACAGTCACCGGCTTGCTTAGCCAATAGCCGTTAAAAGCAATCCAAATCATGAATCATATGGGAAACTTTTAGCAAGACACTGCCATCCAAGGAGACAATTTACAGTTGAGTTAATCTGGGTACATTAGCGAGACATGGATTCTGGACGACAGACCAATTTATGTTGTTTCCCTGTCCCCCGCCCCCCCTTAGTGCTCCGTGTGGGCAAATGAAC
>NW_024424008.1:4244309-4253039 GCF_017311325.1 Ursus maritimus
AGCGGGGAACAGAGAGGAGCACCTGCTTCTTTACCCAAGGCTCTGGGAGCGGGTGAGGGAGACCCGTCTTTATAGGCTCTCTGCCCGCCTGAACTGGGGCAGGAAAGGTGTCCACACTGCTCCAGATTTGTGGAGGCTTGCTTCCAGCAGCGAGGAGGTAGCTGTGGCTGGACACTCTCCGCTTCTAGGCCCCGGGCAAGTGTCAGGCCTGTTCCCCACCCTACCAGCCTCACAAGGTCTTACACATCCTCAGCAGGCAGCGCGGCCTGCTGGGCTCTGCCTTCCTGCCGACCCGCTGGGGTCTCTGGCGTGGAAAAGCATCAGGGCACACTCCCTGCCTCCATCTCTGGGGCCAGGAAGGGTCCCCGCCACACTCTGCCAGGAGAGACCCCAAGGCCTCTTCGCAATCCGGGGCATGACGGGATGGCCCAGGAGGTCCTGCTGACGGCTGAGCAAAAGCTGGTCAGTCCCCAAGAATAGCCAAGAGCCCGCCCTGGCACATCAACCAGGTCCACCGTGGAGGCCACGCTCACAGCAGTCATTAACAATTGAAGACTCGCTGTCTGGCCCTCCTCAGGCCAGCTCCACCCTCCTTAGGCAATTTTACTTATTCAAACGCTCTAAAAATCATGTCTGGTGTTTAGCTCTGCAACCCGCCTGCTGTTTCCCGTGGTCACCCTAGTCTTTCTACGGGGCCTCCATGGAGGCAGCTTACCTGCCTTTCTCCAGCCTGCACCTGGGGACATGCCAGCACCCCCAAGAGGGTGCCCACAGCGTCCTCTCCTGCCCAGTCCCCCACCACCCAAGGCTCTCCCTGTTCTTGGGGCTGCCTGGACCCTCTGCTCCCTGCCTCCGAGTACTCAAGAGCCTCTTCTCCAATGGCCCGAGGGCTAATCTGGTTCCAGGGCTCAGAGCAGTAGCTCCCTTTGCTCCCCAGAGACCACGAGCCTCCCCAGAAAGGCCCCCGGCCTAGAGCCAGCTCAAGCACGGGTGCCAGGGAAAGAAGGGCTCTTTCTCCGGGTAAGTTGGAGCAGGGCTTCCTTTGCTGACAGGCAGGCCCGACGGCATTTAGAAAGCCCAGACCCTGAGTTCCAGTAAAGTGGAGATGGCTAGGCCAAGAGCAAGCGTCCAAATGAAAGCAATTAATCTTAAAACCAGAAGTTTAACCATTTGCAAAACAGATCTTTCCTCTCTGTGGTGGCCCTTCACTGCTCGACCTAATGGATTACTTTATTAATAATGCACTGTGCTTAAAAGCAAAAAAAAAAAAAAATTTTTTTTCTGACGATTCAATACTTCAGAAAGTCTCTTAAACCCGTTGCTACGGCAAAGCGATTGATATTTTATTATCTTTCAGAAGTGCAACATGAAAGCCCTGCAGCCCAGCAGAGCAAGAGCTTTGGTCCTCGGCAGCTGGCAGACCTCACTTCAACCAGAGGAGCCCCGGCCTCTTCCGACAAGATGCTGTCAGGTGGAGAAAAGGCATTGGGGGTGGTTAATAAGAGCCCCGAGTCCCTGCTGCAGCCAGACAAAGGGTGCAGTGCTGCATCCCTGAGGGACATGCTTCTTGGGGGCCCTGGGAGGCAAGGCTGCCACCTAGCCCAGAGGGCCACCCGCTGAAAGGGCATACGTGCCAGGAAGAAATTAGGCAGCAGGCTCGGAGGGACAGGTGAGTCGATTCAGAGCCTTTCCCCTTCCCCAGTGGAAGGTGCCACCTTAAGGGGTCCCTGCAATTAGGGGAGGCCAGGCTCTAATAGGGAGCGGAGGGCAGACGTATGAGCAGAAAGACTGCTTTTGGAGGACACCTCTGGACTGGGCAGGACAAGAATCAAATGGCTCCTCAGGGCCCCAGCTGTCTACCTTCCTGGTGCTCTGGGCCCCAGAGCTCAGTGGCACGAACTGTAGAGGGCACCATATTGTTCAGACTGAGCTAAGTGGGGGACTGAGGGGCATCACGAGCTCTCCTCTGCAGATCTGGTGGAGACTAGGGGAAACACGCATGCCCAGTGCGGCTGCGGTGCAGGGCCGTCTGGAGGCTGGAGACTGGTTAAAATGACCTCCAGATATCTATTCCTATTCAGGGCTCATCTGAAAATCCTGAGTATCACAGAGCTCAAAGGAACTCTGGGGTGCCTGCTCAGAGCACTACCTAGGTGGCAGTGGTGGGGTCATCTTGTCACATGAGACCCATCTCCCTGCCTGAGGTCTCCCACATATAGGGCCTGGGTTTCCTCCATTTCTGGCTTGAGCCTGGTGAACGAGCACGCCAAATAACCACGGCTGAAGACGTACCCTGAGGTCCACATCTCCCTGTTGGGAGCGTACCTCCATACACCAGGACCTTCTGCACTGGCTTCTGCAAGCCCCCATTTTACCAAAAGGGAAAGTGAGGGCTAGCTCTGTTCATGACTGTTCTGGAGAATCCGGGGAACTCATGACAAGATGCCTCTTCCCTCCTGGTCTGGCCTGACCAGGTCCTTCTCCGTGTCATTTTATACAGACCTGCAGAAGCCTAGCCCTCTGACAGCCCCCACAGAGATCCTGGAGAGAGGGCCCTGAAGAGCTATCAGCATACTAGAGATGAAGGTCGCACCCCAGCCAGCCCCTCGCAAATGCATTCCTTTGGCCGGAAGTACTTAGCTGCCCCTTTCCTCTCCTAGGGTATACACACTGAGAAAGAGCCTTCAAGGCTCCCCCACATGCTACCCCCAGGCCAGACACTTGAAATGCCCCTCCCTGACGAGGTCTCAGGGGTGGTGGGGAGGCCAGGAGCACCAGCATGTGGTAGCAGCAAAGTGCACATCCTGCGTGACCTTGAACAAGTCACTTAACGTGGAATTCTTCAGCAAGTGACCATGTCAGTAACCCCACTGACCCAGTGGGCAGAAGACACAGGCCCAGGGGAGACTCACTAGAAGGGCAGAGAATGGCCACCACGGTCAATCCAAGAGGATTCCCGGTCACACTGCAAACCCATCTCCTTGGTTCCTTACCGGTAGAAATCAGGTGACAGCATGGGTGCAAACAATTACACCCCCATCTCCCTATAACCCAACACACCAGGCAACCCTCACCCACAGGGCAGGAGCGCCTGGGCCAGCCAGGGAACAGCTACTGTTTGGCCTCTGGGGGTCTGCATTTGGGTCACGGGGCACCCACTTGGCTTTACCCTTGAGTGGGCTGCGTTCCCCAGACTCTCCTAAGCACTCCAGCACCCTTACTGCAGGGCACTCCCAGTCAGGAAGGCTTTGGGGTCCATGGGACCACCTGCTAGAGGCTTGCAGCAACCTTGGGCCCCTGTGTTCTGACCTCTGGGGCGCACCGAGGCTCCTGACCAGGTCAGGTTCATGCCACTCTCCAGGGCCTCGCCTGCACCAGTGCTACTGGCCACTGGCGGGACACTTTCTTCCTCTGGGCCAAACTCCCGCCTGCACGCTCAGAGGACGGGAGACAGTGGGCCGCCACAGGAGGCGTCTGTCTCCCCGAGGGGCCCGCCGGCCCTCCCCTCGCCCGCCGGGCACCCCAGGGACAGCACGGTCCTCCCGCGCGCCCGCCGGCCGCAAGCCCTGGCGTGCGATTCTCCCGAAGCCCCTGATTTGCTCGGCGCTCCTGGCCTCTCGGGTTACCCGGGCGGCGCGAGGGAGATGGCTGCGGTGAGAGGAGCCGCCGCAACGACGAGACGCCGAGCGCCACTGCGCCGAGATCCGAGGGGACCGGAGCCTGCACGCGGCCCGCACAGCAGCACGCGGCCGGCGCACCGCCCTCCCGCCCGTCGGCTCACTCACCCCTCCCCCGGCCCCACCTGGCCGCCCCCGCCCCCGGCCCGGCCCCCGGCCCGGCCCCCGGCGCGCCGCCCGCCTGGCACAGCCCCGCGTGTGTGCGCCCGCGTCCCGGCGTGAGCTCCCACGCGCCGCGGCGGGGGCCGAGGGGGTGCGGGGTGTCGGCCCCCCGCCCGCCACCTACCGTCCTCCTTGTCCAGCACCATCATCTCGGGCGCTCCGTGTCCAGCCGCAGCTCGGCTCGGCCGGGAGAAGGGCGCCGACTCCGGGCGCGCTTCGGCGGGGCGGCCGGTCCTCGGGCAGCGAGCGGGCTCTAATTACCCGCTTGTCCGGCTCTTAACCTAGATTGCACTCAGCTAGAATTACATTCAGGAGCGAAGCACTTCGCAGATACAAAAGCAGTCTCACCTACTTTTGTGCCTCAGAATTGCAAGGAACTACGAACTGCAATTTAGAGAGAGAGGGGGAGAGGGAGAGAGAAGGGGGAAGAGAGGATCAGAGCCGTTTCTTTGATTCTCACCTTCTAAATGGCTCAATTTGCCCAGTATAATCTGTCTTAATGTAATTGCATTTGATAGCTCATAACCCTGGCTCTGGCAACGACACAGCTTTCAGCCTCATAAAGTGTTTTCCCCTCGGATTTAATCTGAATCTCAATCTAAAATTATATTCAAAGAGATGGGGGAATCTCGGCGGCCGTCTCCCGCTGCCTTTCTCCCTCAATGTATGAGGTTTGCACTCCTGCTACTGAATAAATGCACACATTTCCCGAGGCCCCCCTCCCTCCCGGGTTAATGGGGAGTGGAGACGCGCGGCTGCCCGGCTCCGCAGCGCCACCTGGAGGCCGCTCGGCCCTAGCTCGGCTCTAGGTTCTGCGCAGCACCCAGGGTCCTCATTCCAGATATTTGTCCGGTGAACCACCCTTGTCTTCCACTCCCACCCCTTCAGCCTTAGTTTCTGACCCCCCTCCCATCCGGGTGATCTTTCTCTGATCTCGTACCCTCCCTTCCTAGCAGCTCTGCCGGAGGCTTCTGGTTACCTCCTGGATTGTTTGGCAAAGTTAACCCTCTGCAGGGTACAAACTCACTTTTAAGTCTTCCAGCATCACCCTTAACCCAGCAACGCCCCCCTCCCCAAGAGCATCCTAATTCCATAGGGAGCGAGATCCTGTCTCAGCTTCTCTCTGAGCAAGCACGGCATGGCCTTGAAGGTTTTTCTCGTTCCAAAACTATTTATTGAGCATGTATTATTCTAAGGCACTGGCGATACTGCAGTGAACAAAAGATTCCTGCTATTTCCGAGCTGAAAATTCTTGCTCTATAACTCAGGAGGCAGGAAGGAAGAAAGTGTCCATCTCCTCTCCTCCTGAACCCTACTTCTCCCCAAGAGCCTTGGGGCTAGTGCCCAGGCTGCCTACTCTAGGAAAGCCACTCTTAAATACCAAGAGCTTTTTTTTTTTTTTTCTCTTGACAGTACCATGTTCCAAGAGGGGAGGGAAATATTAATGGATTTTCTATAGGCCAAGGAGGGCTTCAAAAAGACGTTTAAGAGGTTCATTCCTGGCAGACACTTCTGAGGACTAGACCTAGGCAAGGAGAAGGCAAAGACCACCAGTTGGGATTTCATCCCATCTCTGCCTATTACCAATGGTGGACCTTAACAAATCACTTTGTCTGGGCCTCGGTTTCCCTGGTTTGTGAAGTGGGAGACCTGTTCCGCTATCCAAGGTTGCTGCGGGGATCAGATGAGCTAATATATGTGAATGTGCCTTGTAAACTGTGGCACCCTGACAATGGGCGGACTTACTGAGTATACAAGAGAACTGGAGGCCAGGCTGTGCCCCTGAAGCCCCGGGAGGCCCCAAAGCAGGGTGCATGACAGGGGCGGGAATGGGTGAGTGGGGCTGCCGCCCATCTTCCTCTAGCCTAAGTGGGGAAGTCAGGCTTTGAGAAAACAGGAGACAGGCTGCTTCTAATGAGATGCCTCGTCCGCAGCTCAGAGGGTTTCGCTTTCCCCTTCATCTTGAATACTTAATCCTAATAGTCCTTGAGTATATTTGATGTTAAATATGTCATTTTGCTCAGCCTCACTGTCCCTCAGGACTGCGAGCTTGGTCTCTCCCCTGCCACTGCAGCCAGAGCTATACCCCAAGGGTCTGAGGGAAGCTTTGGCACTGCTGCCACAGGCACATGTCGTACCAGCCCCTCACCCCAGCCTGACTGGGGGCCAGACAGTGTCACAGGCAATGGGCCTGACATGCTGGCGAGGGGTAGCTTCTGGCTGCCGATGTCTCTGTGCTACCTGGAGCCATCCACTCCACGAGGGCTGTGGCTTTACTCTCAAGTCCCAGGGCCGTGCCTCCTCCCTTTCAAGGGTCTGGCCCTGACCCACAAACCAGGACTGACTAGCTGCAGACACTTTCCCACTCGCTTGTTCATGTGCTAGGCTTGGAGCTCTGTCCCAACACCAGCTCCCCCAAGCCTCCAAGGTACCCAATTAGCAGCCACCCCACCAGCATCCCCCTGGGGAGTCGGGAGCCCCGTGCCCTACCTCAGGGATGGGAGCAGGCCTGGGGTGCTGAGCCAGGGGCTGAAGAAGCATGTAGGGTATGTCAGCAGGGGATTCCTGCTGTATGTGAAGGGCTGCTTGTGTCCACAGGCAGCTCTTTCTGCACCCCCAGTTGTGACCACCGAGCTCCCACAGTCATCTGGAAAGGGGCCTCTACAGAGGCCTTCACTTTATAGATCTACCCAGCAAGCCTCGGAAGGTTTAGGTGACTGGAGCTCTTAGCCAGGAAGGGGCCTGCCGGATGGACAGAACCAGACATAAGCCTCACCCATCCAGCAGCCACCGTCTCAGCTCATGGGGAATTGCTGGGCAGGCAAGTAACTCCTGGGGGCAGGCCTACCCCCACCCAAACTGCCTCCAGGTCCAGGGGCAAACCCGCAATACCAGGGTGGAATCCTCGGATCCCCTGGGGCTGGGGGAGGTAGTTTGCACCCAACACAGTCCACAGGTGATGAACACGTACTCTCAAATCAACATTGCCAAGAGTGCTCCAGAATGTCCTTGAACTGCCTCTGGGGACAGCAAAGGGAGACCAGCTGATCAGCCCCCAGGTTATGGTGGGGAGAAAGGGGTTGCTACTGGCTGCCTTTCAAAGTTTTGGGCAGGTCTTAGCAGTTTGTCCCTGCACCTGGCAGGAAAGTCCTGAGGAAGGAAGGGTTCCTGCACTGGCTTTGGGAAGTCTGTGTAGGAGGGGGGAGACTCTCTGCCTCAGGGCCTGGGCAGACCAGATATTCCAGAACTCAGTGGAGGCTGTCAGATGTGCCTCAGCCTGAGGGCCCTGCTTCCAACACAGTGTAGCTGTCTCCAAGATGGGGTTACAAGCTGGCTTCACAGGTGACGTTCATAGAGGTATTTGGAGTGACAAGGGCCCCTTCCCCGTGGCCACCACAGCTGACAGGACTGAGTGACCCTACAGATTTTGCGGTACAATCGGGAGGCCTGCTGGCCAAGTTCAGTGCCCTGCTCTGCCCCCTACTAACACAAAAGCAGCCTAAACACAGGAATTTGCAATCAGCTAGAGTGCAGAAGTACACAGTTGACAAACTTTCCTCCTTTGGTTTCTGGAAGCCCTTCTAGGAAGCTGCAGTTACCACCTGTTAGGCCTGGTGGAGGCCTAAACTAAACCTGCTCCCGAGAAAGCAAGTCTCTCCCACCCTCCTGATGAAGGCCAAGCCACCCTGCACAACAGCTCTCAGAAGGTTGTGAATGTAGGCTGACCAACTGCCTTGGTTTGTTCCAGGACTGAGGGACTCCCCAGGAGGCAGGACTTCAGTGCTAAAACCAGACAGTTCCGGGCAAACCAAGACAGTTGATGACCACAGTGGGAGATGGTAGGCTGGGAGCAGGGACTAGTGGGGCCAGAGGGAAAGGCCAGGAAGCCAGACCTCCCTGCACACCAGCAGCTGCCTCCCAACCTCAAATTTCCCAGCCTCCTGCTCAGGGCTTCGTCACCCAGGCACTAAAGAACTGCCTTAGGCCCTGGGGATGGTCCCACGGGGACAGCCTGGCTGTGCCTTCTCTTGAGGACTGGTAGTTACGGTGGGAAAGCTGTGAGTTGGACTCAGGGGTGGATCCAGATTTTTTTAGAGGCAAGCTTACTTATGCAATTTAGGGGTTGGGGGTGCTCTTTAAGAAAAGGAATCCAAGCCTGCTAACACAAAATGACCACCGAAGGACTATGAAGCTTAAACTTCATTAGCTTCAAGGTAAATCGGCCCCGATATTCTGGATACAGGGCCCTACCCTAGCCAGCAGGGAACCTCCCAACACACTTGGCTGGGGGAACCCTGCCAGGGGTGAAGCAATGTCACCCATCCCGCAGCTGTGAAGTTCCAGATCTCAGGGACCCCAGGACCGTGCCGGTTTGCCCGCAGGTTCCCTGGGTATCCCCCTGGGGGAGCCGCTCCGCAGTCGGGTGCGGAAGGGGGGACGCGCAGACACCCAGGGAGCCTGGGAGACTCGGGGGCTGCGGGCACTGCGGGGAAGCCCGAGGCGCCGGTCGCAGAGGCGCTCTCCGTGTCTGCGAGACGGCAAGAGCCAGAGAGAAAGTTCCCGGCCGGAGCGTGCGGGGCCGGCAGGCTCGCGGCGGCCCGGGTGACTTCCCGACCCGGCCGAGGAACCGCGGGGCTGAGCCAGGCACCCCGGCACGCACCCCCGGCACGCACCCCCGGCACGCACCCCCGCGCGCACCCCCGCGCGCACACCCCGCGCCGCGCTTCCGGGAAGCGGCCGAGCGGCCCGAGCCTGCCGAGGCCCGCGCGGGGGACGCTGCGGCCGCGAGGCGAGCGGGGTGGCCTCGGCAGGGCCCGCGCCATCGCCCCCCGCGCCCCCCCCACCGCGGGCACCTACCGTCCTCCTGGTCCAACACCATGGTCCCCCGGCG
>NW_024424008.1:4253063-4265563 GCF_017311325.1 Ursus maritimus
GCGGACCGGCGCCGGCAGCTCAGCCCGCGGGCAGGGAGCGCGGGAGGGCGGGCGCGTCCCGGGGGCGGGGGCGAGGGTGGGGGCGGGGGCGCGTCCGTCCGCCGCGGGGTCGCCGGAGCCGCGCGAGCAGCCGCTGCCCGGGACCGGGACCGGGACCGGGGCCGGGGCCGCCTCCGCCGCGCGCGCGTTCTCCGTCCGCGCGGGCCGCGCTAGCCTCTGCCGAGTGCAGCCTGCGTTTCCCAGGGCCCCTCAGTTCCCCTGTTAATTAAATCAATTCATTATGCTCAGATCTGATTAGCGGCCCTTCCCCCCTTTGAATCAATTATTCAATACACAAACATAATTGCTTGGGCCAGAGGTGCTCGCCATTAGCTTATTTAACTCCAAGGACACTAATTACCCGCAGGGCACGGGAACTTTTCTCATTAATTCTGACAAAACACAAAAGCACAGCCAGAGTGTGTGCGTTGAGCGACTGCGTGCGTGTGTGTGTGACCGCATGCCGGAGTGGGGGCAGTGTGGGGTGGTGAGCCGCCGTGGGAGCCGAGGACGGGCGTGGGGGTTGGCGGCATGTGTGAGTTTGCGGCCGCGCGCGTGGGACTGGGGGATCCGTGCGTGTGACTGTGAGTGCCTCGGGCCGGGCGTGGCCCTGGGTCTGGAGACTGCTGGCCAGGGTTTGGACCCAGCGCGGGAGTGGTGAGATTGTGAGTGCCCCTGTACGTGGCTGTGTGGATTTGACTCCGTGGCTGCTGCGGTGGGCGCCCCATCCCCTTTCCTTTTCCCTAACTGCCCCAGCATTGCCGGTTGCACCTTCAAGCCTACGGGCTAAGTGCAGAACACAGAAGAGAAACGTGAGGATCCTGAAGGGGTGGGGGTGTTTCTGCACTGGCCGGGCTGTGCTTCCCCCTCCCCAGCCACCCCTGCTCCCCCAGCCCACCCCCTTTTTAAACCCCAGGTTCCCATGCTTCCCTTCCCTGGCCCATCTCGGTACTGCCTCCCACCCCACCCCACCCCACCCCACCCCACCCCCAGCTTTTATCCCACAACCCTGCCCGCCCCTGCCTCTACCCCTATTTCCGCAGGTGCGTGTGGCCCAGGCACACCCCCACCCAACTCCGCCCACCCTCTGCCTAGTTCTTCCCTCCCGTCTGCCGGGCTGAACCGCGGGTGTGTCCGTGGTTGACCAACTTAAGTCCCAGGAAATCTCTATTGAGAGCGAGTATGAGAGCCCACAGAGGCAGGGACACAGAGGGTAATTGATTCCCCCAAATTAGGTTTCTGCTTTCTAAAGACCAGTATTGTTCCTGTTCTCAATGTGCGCAGAGGTATTGAAGATTTCCTTTTTGTTTCCTCAGGCAATGAATGAGCTTAATCCATTTGGCTTTATAAATCAGGAAACTAATATTCGCTCCTTCCATAGCAGCTTTTTAAAAAATTTAATTGGTGGTGGGGAGGGGCACAGTTTGTCACCCTTACACTGTCCCCAAGCCACCACTTAGCAAAACACATTCTGACTGGAGGGGTGGAGAGGCAGCTTGGGGGGGGGGGGGGGGGTTGGGGGGGGGGGGGGAGGCTCATCCGGATTCTCCCCGCCCTCCTCCGTTCTTGCACTTGGACCCACACAGTATCTGGAAAAGTTTGTGAAATGACTGAATGATACTCAATTTGGTGAAGAAAAGCAGAGCGCAGAGGTGCTCTTCAGAATGACCTTCCAAGCCCACTACTCGCAGTCCCCCACTGGCACTGAACGGAAGCACACTGCACCCAGGGGTGGCAACTCGTCCCCCTCGCCGTCCTGCACAAGCCGCTAGAGACATCTTCCTGTTGTCAGGACCTGACCCTGCCACTCTCCTTCTCAAAAGCCTTCCATGGCTCTCCATTGTCCTCATGACGAAACCCTAACTACTTATCCTATCATTTCAGGTCCTTCGCAAGATCTGAAGAAGCCTTTGGGACCACCACTTCCCTTTATTTCCACTGATCTCTACTGACCTCCAGCAACCACCTTCACACTCCAGCCCGCGCTCTGGACTGCTTTCGTAGCACTGAACATGTCCTGCGGGCAGGTGCCGGCCCCAGGGACTGCTCTCAGGGAATCCCTCTGCGTAGGAAGCCCTTGCCCACTTCTCAGACTCCTCCGAGGAAACAGCTCCTCCCTGTTCTTCTAGGCGGGTGTCTCTGCATGAAGGCTGGGTTGCTGAGGGTGTGTGGATTGTTTACTTGAGGCCTGGGGGATGAGATCAGTCCCCGAGGGGAGTGTTTGCCTGGAGAGGGAGGAGAGATACGGTATCAAGAGTCTACACTGGGTCACTGGAGAGAATGGGAGCTGCAGAGGCAGGGGAAGGAACTCTGCTTTCCCCAACTTTAGAGACAGGAATGGTAGCTCAGAAAGAGAAACATTTGGGCATCATCTTTTTCCAGGATCTCAGATGGCGTGGGACCAGAACCCAGGAACATGCTTTCTTGTTCGGCCCAGTTTTTGAATCTCCATACTGTTTAGTTCTCTGTGTAGCTAGGCATGGCCACTGTCTACATCAGTGCCAGCTGTCCCCTACACGAGGGCTGAAACTCTGCCCCCTCTCTGCTTTCTAGACCATGGGCCTGGTGTACGCTGCACCCACTCAGAGGAGACACCTTTTTCTAACTTGTGCAAAGGCCCCATGAGGACTAGCATGGCCCTGCAATTGAGAATCTCTGCTTCGCCTGAGTTCACACTCAGAGAGGTCAGCCTGAGAGGTTCCCCAGCCACCCCTGTGCCCACCCCCCCCTCACCCCCACCAAGGATCTGGTGAGCTCTTAGGAGACCCTTCTCCTAGTTTGCATAGAGAAAAAGAGAGCTCAGAGAGCTTAACCATCACAGAGTAGTCAGGAACACTGAAACAGAAACCCAGCCCCAAGCCCCGGTGAAAGACACTGAACTCAGTCCACAGCTGAGATTCGGACATGGACAGACCTACCCTAAAGACCAAGGTCCCTAACAGGGGCCATGTTGGAGGAGAGAAAGTGAGGTTCCTGGGAGGGGACTGGACTGAACCACAAGGCCTGGAGTTCGGTGGGGCAATAGTACCAGGTACACTGCTAAGCTGGGCCCAACCAGCACCCCAGGAAGAGGAGAGCGGTGGTACAAACGAGGAACTGAGTCACTCTGGGCCCGTGGCTCTGCGATGGGATCCCCCTGTGAAGGAGCTGGTCACTAGGAGCAGGAAGTATCTCCAAGCTGGGTCAAAAAGGATAGAGCAGCTAGGGGCAGCAGTTCGGCGGCCCTGGCAGCACACGTGCACGGAGCGGAGGGCAAGATGCAGAAGCATCAGAGAGCAGCTGTAATTCCACAGGAAGCATCTATACCTCATGCCTGTCAACCCCACCTCCCAACGCTGGAATTGTTAGAGAGAAAGTGACTTTTTCCAGAACTCAAAATCTCAGGGTGCCCAGAGGGTACTTGGGTTGCACATGCAGGCTTTCCCAGAAGGTCTCACAACTTTTTGGAAAGGAGGCTCCTGAAGAGGAGAATCAGAGGATCAGATTTGGGGGCTAATTATTGTAAATGTGTGAGACCTGATACTCGGTATTTGTATGGCTTTTACGTTTCAACCTGTCTTAGCTACGTGATGGGCATGAAGGGAAAGGCTGTGTGAGCAAGAATGAGCGAGAACGATGAGAGGGGAGTAGCCCCCTCTGGCAGCTTCACCCGGTGGCCCTGGAGCTCAGCAGGAGCCACAAAGGGCCCTGCATCAAGGTCATCAAGCAGAGCAAAGGCTTTGCTTCCACTGCCCCTCCCTGCCTGGAGGGCCTCTTGATCTCCCATGCTCCTGAACTTCTATTTCCCTCTCATCTCCCCAACCCCCTGGTCCTCCTGCCCCATTCCAGTTTCAGCAGATGACAGCACCTCCTACCTGACTCAGACGAGAGAAGGTATCAGACAGGAAGCCCCTCCCCTTCCTGCCTCCAGACTATGCTCCTCCTTTGACCGACAGCAACTGCAACAGAGCCCTGGTCACATGCACCTTCTCTCCCGAGGCAGTGGCAAACGTGGCCTCCCTCCTCCCTGGGCCCTATTCCTCAGCAGGTGCCGTGGCCTACCCGTCACCACCTGTCAAGGTGTCCTGTGGACTCTTCCTGTTCCCTTCGATCTCCCCTTTGTGCCCGACCTTTCACCATAGCGGGCAAACAAGCTCTGGTGTCTCATCCACAACAAGCCAAGTCCCCGGGCTACACATCATTCTTGAGATACTTTGCCACCCATCCCCTTGTCTTGTCTGACTTCCTTACCTCCCATTCTCCCCGCACCCACTCCTATCTGGTCTCTACCAGGCTTGCCAAGGTCGCCAGTGACTTTGATATCACGAAGGGATTATTTTCAGCCTCACTTGACCCACCCTCCAAGCATTTAATAATGCATTTGATTCCTTCCTTCTCGAACGAACATGATTTTCCCTAGACTGAGATGCTGTTTGAGCATCATCCCCCGGTGGACGTTGCCTTTCGTCTTAACTACTGCTGGCTCTCCTCTTTCATCCACTCTTTAGCTGTTGGCATTCCTCAGGACTGGGTCCTGGGCCGTCTTAGAACGCCGTCGCCTGGGGTGCCATCCTTGGCTGCCGGCGTGTGTGACCTTCACCCAGGATCTCTGCTTTGAGGTCCACTCCAGTATTTCCAAATGCTCCCTTGACATCTCCACGTAGATGTCTCAAAGGCATCTTAAATTTTAAAAGCCAAAGTTGAACTCTTGATATTTCTTCCAAAATCTTTCTTCATCTTGTTTCAGTAAACTGGCCACTCCGTTCTTAATACCAGAATTTCAATCAAGCCAACAAAAGTAAAAGGAAAAGAAAAGGAACGGAAAGAAAAGCTCAGTATATCAGATTGTCCACTAACTGCATCCCTATCAAAGACAGATCGTCTGAACGAGCTAATTAATACAATGCAGCCAAATGCTGTTTACAAGAAATACTCCCGAACAAGGTGATGAAGCGGAGTGAAGAGAAAGCCAATGGGCAAAGATGTCCTAAACAAATGCAAGCAGAGAGGGGGCGGGAACAGCAGCATTAATGTCAAATAAGGCTAACTTCCAGGCCCCAAGCATGAGGTGCTTGGAAATGAAGAAATACTCTCTTAAAATTACTAGTGGATCAAAAATTAGATCAAAACTGAAATTGCAAGTTACCTAGTAATGAAAAAGAGAACACAAGTGGCATGCAGGACTTCTGGGACACAGCTGTACTTAGAGGAAAAAATATAGCCCTAAATGCTTTTAATATTAAGCAAACTAACAAAGGACTACAGCAATCTTGGTATTTAATCTAAGAAATCAGAAGGAGAACAAACTAAGCCAAAAGAATGTAGAAGGATACTAATAAAGTCAAAATCAGAAATTAATTCAATAGAAAATAAACAATCTTGGGAAAAAATAATTAAAAGAAAAATTACAACCCAAACTTGATTCCTTGAAACGACCCACAAAATAAGCAAAACTGGTTGGGGGAGGGGGAGACAAACATATACAATATTACTCAGCCATAAAAAAGAATGAAATCTTGCCATTTACAACAATGTGGTTGGAGCTAGAGAGTGTTCTGCTACAAGAAATAACTCAGAGAAAGACAGATACCATATGATTTCATTCATATGTGGGATTTAAGAAGCAAAACAGTCGAGCACAGGGGGAAAAAAAGAGAGAGAGGCAAACCAGGAAACAGACTCTTAACTATAGAGAACAAACTGATGGTTCCCAGAGGGGAGGTGGGTGGGGGGATGGGTGAAACAGGTGATGGGGATTACGGAGCACACTTGTGTGATGAGCACCGGATGTTGCGTGGAAGTGTTGAATCACTATATTGTACACCTGAAACTAATATTATGCTGTATGTTAACTGACTGGAATTTAAATAAAAACTTTAAAAAAGAAAAGCGATACATCACAGGTACAGAAAAGATTAAAGAATTATAACAATAACATGTGTAAGCCTATGAAAATACATGTGAACCAAGAGGAAGTGGATGGTTTCCAGGCAAAGGAGAAAATTAATAAAATTGAGTGAAGTTGAAATTCTGAATAGGCCAATAAACAGAAGAGATTTAAAAAGAAATGAAAACTCTGCCATTAAAATATCACAAGACACCATATGATCCAGCAATTCCACTTCTGGGCATATACCCAAAAGAACTGAAAGCAAGCTTTCAAAGAGATGTTTGTACACCCATGTTCATGGCAGCATTATTCTCAAAAGCATAAAAGGTGGAAGCAACTCAGGTGTCTTTCCATGGGTGAATGAATAATCAAAATGTGTGTGTGTGTGTGTGTGTGTGTGTGTGTGTGTATAAAATGAGATATTATTCAACCTTAAAAAGGAAGGGAATTCTGACACCTGCTACAACGTGGATGAACCATGAGGCTAATAACCTGAGTGGAATAAGCCAGTCCCAAGAAGACGAAAACTGCATGATTCTGCTTATACGAGGTACCTAGAATAGTCAGCTTCATAAAGACCAAACCACCACTCCCAGGGACTGGGGGAGGGAGAAGTGGGGAGTTTTTGTTGAATGGGTGTAGAGTTTCAGTTTGACAAGGTGAGAAGAATTCTGGAGATTGTTTGCACAACAATGCCAATGTGCTCACCACCACTGAACTTTACACTTAAAAATGGGTAAGCCGGTAAATTTTATGTTATGTGCATTTCACCATAATTAGAAATAAAATACAAAATATCACAAGGCACGGAATATATTGAAAGTTTTATATACTCTTTAAAAACAGATGATTTTTAATGTTATTTAAACTATTCCAGACAAGAGAAAAAGTTGGAAATCTTCCTAGTTTATTTTATGAGCTAGCATTTTCTTGATTCCCAAACCTTATAAAAATTGAATTAAAAAAACAGAAAAAATATCAGCAGTTTAAATGCAAAATCTGGTATAAGATGTTAGCTAACTGGATGTGGGAAAAGCAGCAAAAGAATAATACACCATATGAGAGAGAGCTTACTTTTTAACCCTGAGAACATCATTCAGCATCAGAAAATCTATCAATATAAGGCACGAAATAATCAACAAATAAAGGGAATAAAATGCAGGTATAGTAATGGATGCCAAAAATCACCTGATAAAATTCAGCAGTTATTGCTAATCATATATTAAAACAGAAATAGAAGAAAACTACTTCAATTTGATAGACTGTTTACCAAAACCCAGTAGTAAATATATAAACAATGACATTTAAAAGCTATTTCCAGAAATTGTAAACCACATGGGGTGCTCATTATCATCACTATTATTCAACATATTTTAGAAATTCTAACCAATTCAATAAGACAAGAAAATGAACTAATCAGAATAAGGAGCTGGTTTAAAAAAGGATGAAAATATGTTTGTTTACAAATAATGTGATTATATATCGAGAAAATCCAATAAAATTTAGGTCGAAAGCTTTTAGGTTAATTAGATCATGGGGAAAGTAGCTAAATACAAGGTAAATGGAAATATATATTTTTTCCCTAAATGCAATGAGGTATTAGAAATAGAAATGAAGAAACAGATCATCTGCAATCGTGACAAAACTATAAAATATTCACAAATAATTTTAAAACAAGAACCACCATCACAAAGTTAAAGATCTTCTTTGAAGAAAGCCATGAAACCATATTGAAGCACCTATAACAAGATCTGAACATATCGCCAGATTTCAAAGACTTAATCTCATAAACAGTGAATCCTTTCAAAGTTAATGTATAGATTTAGTGCAATTTCTCTTAGAATCCCAAATAAAAAATGTTTTTTTAGAATTGCTGAAAATTCCAATTTGAAAAACATTTGAAAAATAAATATCTGAGGCTAGCTAAGAACACATGAAAAGCAAGACTAGTTGGAGAGAACTTGCTTTATTGGATAATAAATCACACTACAAAGCTACGATGATCTAAGCGGTAGGGGGTAAACCAGGGAGAGATAAGTAGATCAGAGGGACAGAGAGCCAATATGTAGGTCCAAATGTTGAAAGGACTTCAATATATAGAAGTTGCATTTCAA
Organism: Ursus maritimus; assembly: GCF_017311325.1. Lineage (NCBI taxonomy): Eukaryota > Metazoa > Chordata > Mammalia > Carnivora > Ursidae > Ursus > Ursus maritimus. The sequence goes on from NW_024424008.1 coordinate 4,261,086, forward strand.
TTCACCAGAGAAAAAGATTAATAAATGGTACCGCCATCTAAACAGACATTTCTCTAAGGAATATATACAAATAAGCCAATAAGCACCTGAAAAGATATTCAGTACCATTGGAAATACATCAAATCACAGTAAGATAGCAGTTCACACCCACTAAGGAGCTAGAATCAGAAAGTCAGATAATGGGGCCCCTGGGTGGCTCAGTCGGTTAAGCATCTGCCTTCGGCTCAGGTCATGATCTCAGGGTCCTGGGATCAAGTCCCATGTTGGGGCTTCTCCCTCCCTTCTGCCCCTTCCCCCCATTCATGCTCTCTCTCTCTCTCTCTCTCTCTCAAATAAATAAACAAAATCTTAAAAAAAAGAAAAAGGAAGGCAGATAATAACAAATGTTGGTGAGGATGTGGAGAAATCAGAACTCATACACTGTGGGTGGGAATGTGAAATGGAGCAGCCACTTTGGAAAACAGCTTGCTGTCTCCTCAAAAGTGAAACACAGAACCACCATATGACTATGACCATCAATTCCATTCCTAAGTATATAGCCAAGAGAATGGAAAACACACACCTATACAAACGCCCGCGCAGTAAGGTTTATGGCAGTGTTATTTATAATAGCCAAAAGGGGGGGAACAAATGTCCACCAACTGGCAAATGGATATTATCCAAACATAGGAAGGAATGGGGTAGTGATACATGCCACAAAACGGATGAACCTTGAAAGCATTGTGCTGAACGAAAGAAGGCAGCCACAAACGTTCATACGAAATGCCGAGAATAGGCAAGTCTATAGAGACAGAAAGCAGATGAATGGGTGCCAGGGGCTGGGAGTCGTAGGGGGTGACAGCTAAAGGGTTTGGGGTTTCTTCTGGAGGTCATTAAAGTGATCTGAAATTGTGCTGAATCACCTGTGAGTAGACTAACGTGTTGAATGGGTGAATTTTATGGTATGTGAATTACACCTCGACAAAGTCGTCTTAAAAAATGGTGCTGCCATACTGGTCATCCATCTGGAAGAAACAGAAGGGGTCCCTACCCCCCAAATATAAAGATTATGTTCCAAATGAGTTAGAGATTTTAACATAAAAGTGAAACAATGCAAATATTAGAAATGTTAGGGGGAAAATTGAATAGATTTGAATAATATGAATGAATTTGGTGGATACCTGTAAGAGTAGCAAAAGAAGACATACTTGATTTGATTTTTAAAAATTCAATGGCAAGAGATACCATAAACAAAGAAAAAAGACAAATGATATAGCAGAAAAATATTTGCAAAATATGTAACAGTGAAAGGGAAAACATGCAAAGAATATGCAAAGAATTTCTCTATGTTGTAAAGAAAAAGACAATGCCCAAGAGAAAAATGGATAAAGGGTATGAATAGGCCATTCTGGGAGGAGGAAATCTAAATGGCCAGTAAAGTGCTTTCCCTCATTATTAGTTGGGAAAATGCAATTTTTTAAAAAGATTTTATTTATTTATTTGTCAGAAAAAGAGAGAGAGAGAGCACAAGCAGGGGGAGTGACAGGCAGATGGAGAAGCAGACTCCCCGCTGAGCAAGGAGTCCGATGTGGGACTCGATCTCGGGACCCTGGGATCATGACCTGAGCTGAAGGCAGGTGCTTTGCTGACTGAGCCACCCAAGCATCCCAAGGGAAAACACAAATTAAGCAAGATTAGTTTTCATTACCTTAATTCATCGGATTGGCAAAAAGTTTTTAAAAGGGTCAGGTCTGCTAAAAATTTGAGAAAATGGCTAATTTCATTTGTTGCTGAGCAAGTAATCTGGCACTATCTATTACAATTCGGAGCAAGTTACCTGGCACCATCTATTAAAATTAAAAATGCACATGCCTTTTGACCCAGAAACCCTCCATCTGGAAATGTATTCTATGGGGGGAAAATCACCTGTCGAGAAGGATAACCCTATAATTTCTGCCTTGCTTGTGGTGGCAGAAAATGAAGCTCTCTGAATCTCTCTATCCATCAGTGGCTGACTACATTGTCATACAACCTCGTGGAGAATATCCCGCAGCTGTTAAAACATGCGTTAGAGCTACAGCTACTGACTCGCACAGGATCTGTGCTGCACTGTTAAGTGAGAAAAGTAGGTTGCGGTAGCAAAAGGAATATCACCCCATTTAAAAGGAAACCTCTTTCTGTTCAAATGGACGTGAAGAAAAGATGTGCCCGGCTGCCCCTGTTCAGGCTGTCAGCATGGTGACCTTAGCAGGTGAGAATGGAAGGTGGGAATTAAGTGGAAAACATTACCTTTCTTTATTATACACGTTCAGACTCTTTTCATTAATCTGTGATTTAACAAAATTTGGGGGGCGCCTGGGTGGCACAGCGGTTAAGCGTCCGCCTTCGGCTCAGGGCGTGATCCCAGCGTTATGGGATCGAGCCCCACATCAGGCTCCTCCGCTGGGAGCCTGCTGCTTCCTCTCCCACTCCCCCTGCTTGTGTTCCCTCTCTCGCTGGCTGTCTCTATCTCTGTCAAATAAATAAATAAAATCTTTAAAAAAAAAAAACAAACAAAATTTGGAAACAAGTCAGAGTCCTTTTTGGCCCTCCCTCCAGTCTCACGGTTCCTGCTACTGCCCTCGTCAGAGTGATCATTATCTTTGCACGCTGCTTCAAGAGCTTCTTGGCCTCCCTGCATCCGCCCTGAGTCCCACTAATCCAGCCTCCGTACTCCAGATGCAGCCAGGAGATATTCTGAAAATGCAAATCAGATTTTGTCAACCCACCCTCCAACATGTAATGGTTTCCCGGTGCTCTCCGCAGAAAGCCCCCATTCTTGGTCCGTCCCTTGGCTCTGCATGCATGGGCTTTCCCGAAGCATCTCCCATTGCTGACACCCACCACTTGCTCCCACACTGCCGCAGATTGCCCTTGACATTGTCTGAACCAACACCTGCCTCAGAGCCTGCAGATGGACCGTTTCTTCTACATGGAATATTCTTCCTCTCCTCTTCATTTGAGCCTCTTCTCGCTCACCTCTTAGATCTGGGATTTAATGTCATTTCTCTTCTCAGGGTGGCCTCTCCCTCAAGACTAGGCTAGACCTCCCTGTTACAGCCTGACACAGTTCTCTGTGCATTTCCTGCAGTGCTCTTATCACAATGATCTAGTTAATTACATAGTTATTTGTATAATTATTTGTGTGACGGGGATAAGAGAAAAACTATTAAGCTGTAAGTGTTTGCATCTTCTCCTCCAGCCCCTGCTTTGGGAGAAAAATGGGTCAGACAAGAAGGCTTCTGGGGTCTAACCGAACTCGGAGATTCTGAACTTGCTCTTGCTCTCCTCACCCCACCATCCTCTCCCCACCTCCCAGTTGGGAGAATTTGCCCAGCTCAAGTATCTCCCTATACTCTTATTTATCTAGGCAACTAGCTTGTTCTGAGAATTGGTGATGACCAAGGCCTCGGAGATGCTGGTGAGCTTGCAGGCTTCCCCACCCAGCTAGAGCGAGGCACGGCTGGAGTAGGCTCTCCTAGTCTCCAAATGGCTTTACTTCTGCACCTCCCACCCTGCAGAGACTCTCACCGAATGAACTCCCCAAGCCCAAGGTCCCTCTGAGGTTACACACACTCCAGCAAAGCTCTAGTTTGACCTGTGGCTTCAGAATCTCAATCAGAATCCTCATTCTGCATGATGAGGGGTCACCTGTGCCCTCTCCCGCCTACCGATCACCTGTCCACTGAAGCCTGGGGACCTGGAGAGATCCCGGGATGGGTCTCAGAGGCCAGAGGTTCCCACGTGCTTTCTAGGCTGCTGGTGGTTCAGGAGCTTCATGGACTCTGACCGATTAGCCCGTGGGGCTGAGAACTGTGACTCACTCCCAGAGAACAGACTATTTCCCAACAAGCTCACCAGAGTGAACACACCCACACACAGGTGGTCCCCTTGGAGCTACGACCGCATGTCCCAACAGCACACACATCTCACAAGCAGTCGCGGTTGCTACAGGCTGGGGCTGAGGTAGGTGGCCCTGGTGGGGGAGCCCTCCTGGTCTGTTCCCCCCAGTCTCCAGTTGGGTCCTTCTGTCTCACCCCTGCCTCTACACCAAAGAGGCCAAAAGGGTTCCTCCTCACTCAGTGCCCGACCTGTCTGAGAGATCCTGCTGGCTCCCACATGATATGAGTTTGGGGAACAAAAGTGCCCCGGAAACACACAATCCCCCATGGCTACCGTTTCCCAGGACCTGCCTGGGCTTCTCCCAGCCGGGCTTCGAGCCCTCGCACTCAGGCCACTCTTTGTGGTGAGTCATAGAAATATCCGAGTCCTGTCAGGGCTGGAGGTGACAGCTGGCCACCACTCAGGGCCGATACTTGATGTGCCCAAGCCTGGTAGAATGAGCCACCCAAAGCCTGGGGTGGGGGGCACAGAGCCTGGGGACAGGTTCCAATTCAAAACCTCAGAGCCCGCAGTGCGGCCCTAGGGCCTCTCAGACTTGAGGGTGACGGCTCAGGCCT
>NW_024424008.1:4270563-4291966 GCF_017311325.1 Ursus maritimus
TAACCTCTCTGGACTTCAACTTCCCCATGTGTAGAATGGGGACCATAACGGCATCTGCCTCATAGTGCTGTCTTGAGAATTAAGTGAGGTAACACAGACAACATGCTTGGGGTGCCTTAGGTTCGTGTCCATGTAACTTTTGGGCCAGGCCCTGCACTGGGCGCTGAGAGCCCCAAGAAGAAAGTCAGTGACGGTGCTTGGGGAGCTCCCAGTCTGAGGCTGAGTGACTCGAAGGCTGTCAGGAGCTCTGTCAGGTCAGGGCGATGGAATGTCCTCAGGCTTCGGTGGGCCCTGAAGCAGACAGCTTCAGATTCTGGCTTAGCTTTGCATCCCAGTCCCCCTCTCTGCAGAATGGGCCTCAGGATTGGGCATCCAGCTGAGGGCAGATCAATGTCCGAGGCCCAGGGAATGGATATCTGGTCCCAATTGTCCCTCCTACCTTGTGCGGATGTCTTTGCTCAGGGGGAAAAGGCCACACATGCTCCTCAGCTCTGGGAGACCACTAGCCCTGCCTGGAAGCAGCCCTTCAGCCCCATACCCCAAAAAGGGAGGTCAGGACAGGACCCTAGAGGGAACAAGGGCAGAGGCTCACAGAATGAGAACTGGTGGGGGCCTTGGGAAGATGGGCTGACTCTAGCGAGTGTGGACTAAAGAGATTTGGGTTTGCATCCTGAAGAGGCCTCTCAGTCTCTGTCTGCCGAGGGCGAGTCAACAACATGGCCCTGCCATCCTTGGGTGGTTGAAGGCTGGAAGGAACAATGTCCAAGGGCCCGTTTCACAGGCCTCAGGAGCCTCTCTCTCTCCAAAGGGGACCTTCAGGACCATGAGAGTTTCTTTCACCCTCTTGAACCCCATGTCTGGTTCAAAAGCATCCCCTGTCAGTCATACCTTCAAAGTACGTGCAGAATTCAGTGGCTTCTCACCATGGATGTTCTACTCTAAAATTCCATCGTCCCTTGCCTGGATCATTGCAGTAGTCTCCTGGCCATCTTCCTGCTTGTCTCTCTTACAGACCATTATCCCCACAGCAGCCAGTAACCTTGAAAAGCAGACACCAGATCATGCCATTCCCTAATGGCTTCTCATGTCACATGATCTGCCCCATGCCTCCTCCCTCCTCTACCTACCCCTGCAACCTTGTCTCCCTCCTACTCTCTTACTAGATAATTCCATCCCCATGCGTGACCCCCCTTGCCAAGCATCCTCATACGTCAGGGCCATTGGGCCTTCTGTTCCCTCCGCCTAGAATGCTCTCCCCAGATAGGTGCATTCATTCCTTGATCTGTCACGACATCTGGGTCTCTACCCACCTGACACCTTATCCATGAGCCCTCCTCCTGGTTATTATCTTCTTCCCCTGCTATATGTATTTATAGTACTTATTATCCAAATATCATATAGTAGTCCTAGTGTGTGTGTTTGCTTCTCCCATTGTGTGTAAGAACCATGGGAGGAACTATGTTTTTTTCACTGATGCATCTCCAGCCAATAGGACAGGTACTCAGTAAACACTTGTTGGTTACTTTGAATATGGACACCAGAGTTCACTGGGGCCAACTCCCAGGGGTGTCAGAGAAGGTGAAGGGAGAAAGGGCCTGAGCGGGGCTTATCTATGCTCGTTCTTTCCCACAAGACAGGATCGTGTTCATACAAGATCTGGGGACTGGCGGCAGGCCACTTTCCAGCTGTATCATGGCGGGGCCCAAGGGGCTTCTGGTTGGAGATGCAGTCACTCAGCTATGGTCCCACCTGTTGTGAGGGAAGGAGGAGCATACGCGGGTTCTCAGCTCCTTCTCTGAGCTATGGGATGAGGGCCAGGTACCAGTTAGACTGCCAGAGAAGCTGGACCTCTTCAGGTGGCTGGTGGGCAGAGAGGAGCGGAGGGTCTGGAACCCCACTGAAGTGTAGGCTCTGTTTAGGACACTGGCCCTGGCTTTGCCACTGACTCATCCTGTGACCCTAGGTAAAGTTTTTCCCATGCTGGGCCTCAGTTTGTCTATCTCTAAAATGGGACTCAAGCTGCCTTTGGCTATGATCTGCCTTACAGATGAAGAAAGAGACAGGCAGAGAGGTTCAATGACTGGTCTGAGATCGCACAACAGCAGTAGCAATAGAACTGGCCGCAGGTCCCTCACTCGCACATATTCATCCCCCTGCGCCCCTGCGCTCAAGTGCTGACTGAGAGAGCTGGCCGTTTCTCATATCTGGACTCGTTTCCTCAGTTAGGCTTCAAGCCCCTCAGAGCAGAACCGCATCTGGTTCCTGCTTCTCCCTGTTCTTCAAGATCGGGCAACCGGCAGGTACTGAATGAAGGCTTGGTGAATGAGAAACAGTCGAGTTGCTCAAGGCCACGTAGTGAGATGGCAGCAAAGCCAGGATTCCCACCAGGTCCACTGGTTCCCCTGGAGCCTCCAGGGGCTAGGATTTGAGCCGTCCATCCGTTTATTCGTTCACTCACTCATTCATTCATTCATTCATTCATTCATCCATCCGAGCGATATTTGCCAAGCAGCTACTATGTGCCAATTACCACTGTAGTATCGGGACTATGGCCCTGACCAAGCCAGACCAGGCCCTTGCCTTCGGATGCCTCCATTCCAGCGGCAGCAGCAAATAGCAAGGAACAAATCCATACACAAGACAATTTTATGCAGGACGAGACCAATGACAGAAACCAAAGAGACAGGCAGTGACGGGTGGAGCTGATTTTGAGTGGGTCGGGTGGGCCTCTCCGAGGAGCTGAGACCTGCTGGACAGGAGGGAAACCACAGTAGGCAGAGGGAATGGCAAGTGCAAAGGCCTCCGGGGGGGGGGGCGGGGGTCTCTGGGAAGGCAGAGGTAGGTGTCGGCCCTGGTAAGCAGTTTGCATTGTACTGGAAGCAGGATGGGTAGTCACTGTGGTTTTAGCAGGTGACTGAAAGATGTGATTGGTGTTTCTAAAGGATCGTTCTGCCTCCGAAACTTCTTGCTGTTGCTCGTAGAGGAGCCATGGGGGCCTGTGGTCCCTTGCCCAAGGGGAAGGCAGCTTTGCTTCCACGCGGGCAGAGGCTGTGGGTGGCTGGCAGAGTTCAGGGCATCTTGGGAGAACTACGCCTGAGGTTCTGGTCCAGGGGAGCACAGCCGCGTCCCACCCCGCCCCCTAGGATCCCACCAATCCCCCTCTAGCATCCCAGGGGTGTTACAGAAAACCGTGCCTGCAAGATGTCTAGGCCCCCACTCCTTGATTATATTAATGCCAAAATGTATTAAAGAAGTGAGGTAGAGATGCCATTCTAATTGTTTCGTACACACGCCACTGGGAGGGAACGGATTGGACACAGCTCACAGGCAGTATGTTAATACGGTATTTTCATATGATGATAGCTTTGCATAAGCTTCCCTTCTCCCAGCTTTGCGGGGACCTGTTGTTAACCAAGCCCCAGGAGAGAGGGGGAAAGGCAATTTGACTTCAAGTCCACTCCCCGCCACATTAATTAGTCATGTGGCTGGGGAAAGGTGTGCTCACTCAGTACAAAGTAGACTTTATAATTTATACACCAGCTGTTTCCGTCCATTCTCCTCCCTGCCTGCCTCTAATGAAATCGTGTTACCAGAGAACTGACTGGCGTGAATTGAGCCCTTAATCCCATTGACCCTGGCCTGGCTGGTGGGGCCCAGGGGAGGGGGTGGGGTCTTTCAGCATGAAGCTGTGATGAGAAGACGCTGGCCGGCACGACCCTTCCACCCCCCCACCTCCCCCCTGCAAACCACACAATGGTGCGGCTTGGCACAGGAAGGGGGTGCTGGGAGTGGGGGCCTGCCTGGCTGAGCAGCCCTCGTGGGGATCCCTGGAGGCTGGGATGGCTCACATTTATTGCCTCATCTTCTGAGATCCAGCGAAGCACAACATTCTCATCTAGGTTGTTCCTTTACTTAGAGAACAGGCCAGGCCAGACTGCACAACCAATGAGCTAACACTTGCTTTTTCTGGCTATGGGGGTTGCTGGGAAGACAGAGACGTGATTCCCAGGGAGGGAAATGCTGCCCCCAACCCCCCCGCCCCTGACAACAAACTGAAACTCTCCTGACCCAGGAGGCCAACCGGAAGACCAGGGTCCCGTCCTGCAGAGGAGGGGTGGAGGCCGACAAGGGGACAGGCTCTAGTACCGATTCTGGCTGGCCCGTGGTCCCAGAAAAGCAGTGCTTCTCTTTCCCTCCCCCCAAAAAGAAACACAAGCAAGACCAGGCATCCAGAGCCACTCAAGCAAATGCCTGCAAAACAGAGCGCATTTGGCGAGCAGGAATAAACACACCAATTAGCACCATGGCAGCCTCTTAAACAAACACATGGGACCAAGTCATGGGTGGGGGAGGTTCAGAGGCATCTGTCAGAGGGGCCAGAGGCTACACACAGAGGCTCGGGTTGAGGGAAGCTGAAAAGAAGGATGACCAGGCCAAAATGTCGGGGTGGGACAGATCTGAGGGTGGGACAAAGAGATAGGGTAAGGGCTTGGCGCAGGGGCTGGGTGCTGCGGGATCAGTACATGGGGGAGGGTGGGAGCAGGGCATGATGGGTCAACGGAATGGGATTGGGGGGCTGGTGGACAGAGTGGCTTCCAGGCTGCCATGTTCAATGTGTTGGGAATCTGATACCCTCGCGTGGATGTGAGGGCCTTCTTTCTGTCTGGGAAATCACAGTGAGGTGAGAGACTTTCCCATTTCCCATCCTCTACCTACGTCCAGAGAGACTCCTGAGTCTCCTGCCCATTGCCTGGTCTTGGCTGCTATCTTCTCCCCCACGGGGAGTGGCAGCCTTCTCTTCCTGACTCCCCAGGCTGGTCCGTCACACCCCACGGCTCTATCTCCCCCACTCCGTGATGGCAGGGGCCATCTCTGCATGCCTGGCAGCTGGCCTGGGGCCTGACAAGGTGACCTTGAGTGGGTCTCCTCCTTTGGCGGGTCCTCAGTTTACTCATCTGTAAAATGGTTTTGATGATCTCTTAGAGCCACTCTGGCTCCTTAAGAGCCCCAACTGGCTCCTCTTGGTCTGAAAACCCCATGTCCTGTCTTGATAAAAGGAAGGGAACCTTTCAAATCTGCTTGAACTCCGTGCGGGCATCTAAGCTGATCTATTAGCTCTGAAATAGCCGAAGTACTGCTTTTGCTTAATGGCGTTCAACAACGACGACGACCACCACCCTGTGCCCAGTCCTCTTTTTAACGAAAGTGTGGGGACCATCAGGGGAACCTATCCAGGGAAGGAAAATGAAGTTGTCATTTTTCAACATAATTAAACTTGGTTTTCAGAAATCTCCTGATCTGAAATGTGAATTACGCTAATTACTTCTGGTGGCTGCAACATTGATTTCGGTGTTAAAGTTAATGGACTTAATGGACGCTGCTTTTCCCTCAGACGCGGCTTGGGGCTCCTTGCTGAAGCACCACGAGGGGCTTCCCCTAGACCCTCTGCTGCCTGAAGCCCCCACCGGCTTGGTTCCTCCCGGGCAGGCCCTGGGTCTGGGCCTGGGGCCTCAGGGGGACCATTGTGTTTGTGGGTCAGATACCTACTTCTGGCTCCCCTGTGTCAGGTCCGCTGAGGGGACACAGAGAAGGCAAAGGCGGGTGGGCCCTGCTCCTGGAGGGCTCATGGCCTGGAGGAAGCCTGATAGGAATCAGTGGAAGGCCTCAGGAGGGCAAGGCTGAGGTTTGGAGCCTGAGGCTCTCTTGGCCCTAAGGGGCCCTCAGTGATGGAGGTCATCAAGCATGGTGGCTCCTGGAGCAAAGAGGGGAGGGAGGCAGAGATGGGTGAAGGGACTCAGGCAGCCTTGCTCCCTGGAAGGGGTGCAGGATCTGGCTAGGAAGGTGGAGTACGGAGTGAGCAGGGCAGGGAGGTGAGCCTGCTGGGGTGAGAGGAGTTCTCCATGGGCAGCGGTGGGGATGGCAGGGGACCTCGGAGGCCAGGAGGAGACATTTGGATACGGTTTTGTGTCTTGGCGGGAATGAGACAGAGCCTTGGAGTGACAGCACAACCTGGCCGCTGGAGGACACTTTCTCTCTGTGAGAAAGAATGGCTTCTGGGGGCCCTGGAGGCTGACTGCCTCTGCTTGTTGGCCTGGCTGCCTCCAGAGGGCCTCAAGTTCCCTATTGAGGAACTGGGAGTTTGAGGTCCTTTCCTGAAGCTCTGTCTTCACAGGAGAAACCTTTGGGGTTTCCGGGGGCAAAGGGTGACAAGGTGTGTGGCCCGATGGTAGAGTCCTGAGCACGCAACTGCCTCCCTCACAAATGGGTCCTGGCCATGCCAGCGAGAGGTGCCTGGGGCAGGGCCACGCTCCCTCCAAGATGCAGCCACTGAGGACACCGGTACCTCTGGAACAGTCGCACAGGGAGCCACAGTGGCCAGAGAGCCCTTCGCTGAAGCAGAGATGCCGACAAGTCAGGGCTCTGAGGGCCTGTGGCCATCAGGAGGCAGACTTGCGTCTCTGGCAAGGGATCTGGTTCCTGGGGAGCTAACCCTGAAGGGGCAGGGGGCCTGCTGGACTGGAAGATCCGGCAGAAGGGAAGGCTGAGGGCCATAGGCATAGAGCACAAGGGGGCTCGGAGGGGCAGTGAGCGATGAAACCAGCATCGGTCAGAGTGGGAAGGGCCTTGGGAACCGGCCCAAGGAATCTGGACTGGGTCCCGTCAGGATAGGGGCACAGGGGGACAGGGAGCTCAGGCAGGGGAGGGAGGAGCCTGCCTGAGGAGACCCTGCCAGGGGGGTGGGAGGGGGCAGAGGGGAGTGAGCAATGGGACTTCAGGAGGGGGGACCTTCAGGAGAAGGACTGGAAGGCTGCAGCAGGGACCCCGGCAGTGATGAGAAGGGCCAGACTCCCTCAACTTCCCCCCTCTGACCATCACCACGTTTCCCTCCTACATTTCTCTCAAACTCCCCCGGGTCTGTCGGTCCCCTACCCCTCACCCAGACCCCTCAGTCCAGGCCATCATGATCTCTCCTCGGGATTATGGCAACAGCCGCTCTCCCAGCCTACAGACCTGCCCCCACATCCCACCTCCTCACACCAGCCTGGGTGAGCTTTATGCGATGGAGGTGTGACCCGTCTGTCCCCTCTTTGAAACTGCGGTGGCTGACAGTCGCGAGCACTTGCTGCAAGCCTGGTACTGCTTTAAGCATTTTAGGTGAAGCAGCTATTTTTGGCCTTGTAACAACCCTGTGAAGTTGACGCTGTTATCAATCCCTGGGTAACACTTGAGAAACTGAGGTCTAGAAAAGTGAATTTGCCTGAGGTTACACAGCTAGGAGGTGGCCAAGCCAAGATTTGAACCCAGACAGTGTCCACTTCTGCCCTTGACCCCTTTCAGTCTGTTCTCAAAGATGCAGTCAGAAAGACCTTGATCATGTTCAAGTCCTTACGATTCCCCTCAAGGCCCTATATAACCTGCTTCTCCTTACTTCTCGGCCCCTCTGCTTCTCCATCTTCACTTTCCAGACCTCAGGGCCTTTGCACTGCCTCTTCCTTCTGCCTAGAATGCTCTTCAGTATGTCTGCCTGTCTTGCTCCTTCACCTCTTTCGTGTCTTGGCTCCAGTGTCGCCTTCCCAGGAAGGTCCCTGAGCATTCTACTTAAAATTGAAATTCCTCAGGACTCCTGGGTGGCTCAGTCGGTTAAGCAGCTGCCTTCGGCTCAGTCATGACCCTGAGGTCCTGGGATTGAGCCCCACGTTGGGTTCCTTGCTCAGCAGGGAGCCTACTTCTCCCTCTGCCTGCTGCTCCCCACTTGTGCGCGCTCTCTCTCTCTGACAAATAAATAAAAAAATCTTTAAAAAAAAATAAAATTTCAACTCCTGCCCAACACTCTCTATTTCTCTTCCCTGTTTTATTTATTTATTTATAAAAAAAGATTTATTTATTTATTTGAGAGAGAGAGAGCAGGAGGAGGAGAGAGAATCTCAAGCCAACTCCATGCCGAACACAGAGCCCGACGCTGGACTCCATCTCACGACCCTGAGATCATAAACCAAGGCAAAACCAAGAGCAGGTCATTTAACCAACTGCCCCACCCGGGTGCCCCGCTGCTTTATTTTTCTATGTAGCACTTACGGCCTGCTGGCCTATTACATAATGTGTTTATTACAGTTATCTATTATTCTTCTCTTCCACTGGAATGGAAACTTCATGAGGGCAAGGATTTTTGTCTGTTTTGTTCCTTTGCATACACCTCGTGCCCAGAATAGTGCCTGGCACCTGGTAGATGAAATCAATATTTTTTGAATGAATGAAAACATCTTCACACCTCTGCACCTTTGCTCACGTTGTCTCCTTGGAATGGGTTCCCCCATGGGTGCCTACAAAACTCCAATGTGCTCCCTCTACGGCCATCTCCAGTGGCACTGCTGCAGGGGAAGCCAGTTCTCACAGCTAGAGCCAGTCCTCCTGGATGGGCACAGCCCTGAGAGTTGGTCCTCTGTCACCGACCACACACACTGCTCTATGTGTGGGTGATCCCGCATTTGACTCATTACAGGTGGGGATGAGCGTCTCTGCGAGAGGGCAGACTGGGGTCGGACTCAGCACCGTCTGTTGGATACCATGTTCCCCGGCCGCCTGGGAGACTGGGATGAGGCAGGCCACATGGAGCAGAGATACCCAGGGCAGAGGATTCATCAGCCTGGCCTTCCCTGCAGCTAGGCCTCTGCAGGTCTCTGGGACTTTGCTCCTCTGGTTTCTGCTCTCATCTTAGGACCTTTAGCTCTTCACTCCATTTCAAACTGCTCTGCACTCATCTTCAAACTGCCCTGCACCTCTCTCTAATCTGACCCTCATTTCCCTACCAATCTAGCTCCATCTTAGAGCCCAGAGGCTAGGTTCATCATGTTCAGATACAGAGGTTGTACACTGCACAATTTGAAGAAGGGGCATTCATATCCTGGTCTATGTAAATAGCACTTCCTGGAACTTGTGCAATGCAAAATCACACAACCAGACCCGCAGACCTGCGGGACCCCCATTCAGCCTCCTTGGGCGACATTGTCACTGAGACAGCAGTCTTTGGGCCTTTCTTGGGACCTTACTCTGTTCTCCCGCTGTCAGACTTCAATCACCCTGCTACCCACAACCTAGCTGAATTGTCTGAAGAGAGAGAAAGACTTCAGAAAGAAGGATCTCCTGGTTCGGAGTCTTCCTGTCCCTTCTGTGGGAGAAGCTAAGGCTGCAGCAGGGCCTGGGCAACCCCAGCTGGGAGCAGCAGCCCTCATGGACCGGGACTTGAACCGGCAGCCAACCAATTTCTGGGCCCTATGAACTTAGGGAGCCACGAGAAGATGCTGTGGGCAGGTGACTTTGGGAATCATTCCTGGGCCAGCAAAGACTTCTTGATGTAGTTCGAGCACTCCCCCTACTATGCAGGGCGGCAACAAAGGGCCCCTGGTCTTCTCCCCACCCCCGCTTCCCACAGCCACCAGTAATTGCGTTGGCTCCGTTGGCTCGGCCCAGCTAGTTGGGCTGCCCACGTTGATCAAGATAGCCCGTCCGTTTCCCCATCTTCCTCTTTGGCACAACAGACTCAGGCCACAGGGACCATTCTAATCACTTCCATATGTGATCGTTAACCATGTACCAGACAAGACGGAGACTATTGTGATGCCCGTTTTACAAACGAGCAAATTGAGGCTAGGGTATGTGCCTTAGTCCAACTCACCGTAAGTGGCAGAACTGGGATTTGAAGCCAGGCTTGTCGGGCCGCTTGTCCTACGTCCTCAGCCAGTCTGCTCTCCCACCTCTTGAGCCTCAGGGCGCTGGCCAGCTGGCCGAATACACCCTCTAAGCCCCAGCCCAGGTGCACGATGTGGAGGTTGCGCCTGCCCAGGCACAGGTGCAGCTTGGGTAAAGCGGGACCCGTGGGTGGCTGGGTGGTGTGGGGGCTGCTCCCGGGCACGTCTGAGGGGGCAGGACGTGGAAGCCTGGGCCTCTCTTCTCCTGACAGAAGCGGGGCCCTGGACGGATTTCTCACGGAGCTGAAGTTGGGCCAGATCTGCTTCCTCACAGGTGTTAGGTGGCTCCCCTGTTGGCTGGAAATTCAGCTGCGGTGGATTTAAAATCTGACACCTGTGTCCATCACGCCAGCCTCCGCCGTGATTACCATCCCTATAAAGTTCCTAATCCGTGTACTTATGCAGTGTCCTTACCCTCTGATGGGCCGGACCTATGTGAGCAGGGAGATTGGGTTATTATGTAGAAGACTTATAATAAGAAATATGACTGCAAAAGCCAAGTCAGTTGAAATTGGACTATAATTAAATGCTTAGAAAATTCTATGCTTGGCTCATTTTAAAATCAAGTGCTTCTTTGTAGCAATTTCCTTTCTTTAATTACAATTTCCTGTCTAGTTTGACATTTACAATGCAATCTTGGGGGACATGTTTGTGATTTATTATTCCTTCTCCTATCAGGATATCACTGTGCAGAAATGAGTTTATAAAATAAGAGCTCAAATTATTATGGCCTTTGACCAATAAAGCAGGCTCATAATTTCAGGCCTGAGAGAAGATTACCATTTTTGACAATCCAAGGCAGAAATACTGGAGAGGGGGAGGGCACAGTTTAGGAATGTGCTCCATGTTCAAAAACATTGCATCATCTCCTCGGGGAAGGCCAGCTTGGGAGGCCGAAGAACATATTAGTAACCCCTCAAATACATACAGGGTTTCACAGCTTTGAAGAACTGTCACTGTCATTGATTTATATCATTCCTAGCAATAGACAGGCACATAACATTATCCCGATCATATGCATGGGGAAATTGATGACCAGAGAAGTTAAGTGACTTGCTCAAGGTCACACAGCCTATAAGAGTGGTCTTAGAAACAACACCCAGGTCCAACTTAGTTAGTCCTTTCCCCACAACATAATAGCTGTCCCAAAGGCAGAGAGTGACCCGAGACTCGGAAGATGCCCTTGGGGTACCTTTACCTCCCATGGCAGGAGCTCTGAACTAACCGCAGAGGAGCCCATGCCCATAACCCACATGCAGGCGGTCAACATAGGTTACTGTGGCCCCAGTTCATGAAAGAGGTGCCATCATTTCCTCCTTTTTCCTTCCGGCTTGGGGGTTCACCTAGAAATTTGGGGGTATCATTTGCTAATTGGCCTGCATCATGCCCTTTTATCCTGGGGCTGCAAAGTAGGACTCCCGAGCTCAGCGTACGAGGGTTTACCTTCATGTGCACGCGTGGAGATGTGATTGCTCAGCTCCATGGGTGCCTAGGGGTGCACGTGGGCCTTCTCCCCAGGCTGCAGACCCGCACATATACGCACCGGGATCCCTGCCCTTGGATGTCCCATGGTGCCTCTGACTCACCGCGCCCACGGCTAGGCTTGTCACCAGCTCCCGGGCCTGCCCGACCGGGGCACAGAGCCGACTGGCATTCTGGAAGAGAGTGGGATAGGGGATACTCATTCCCCAGGGACTCTCCGGCCTCAATGCCTACCCCGTGGCTTTCAGCCTCAGTGTCCCTCCCCAGCTTTGACGGTGGCCATGTAGCCAGGAGCCGGGCAGATTGGGGCACATGGTGCAGACCTCTGAGGCAGACTGATGCAGTCAGTCCGTGGCCAAGGTGACACCCTGCAGCTGACTGAAGTGGGGTTTGTGGCTGCTGGCCTAGGTTTGCTCCTAAGCAAGGCTTCTAGGCCCGGAGCAGGGGTTTCTGGGGCGCCCCTGCCTGCCTCTCTGTGGACCCCTTCTGAAGTGGAAGTCAGGCTTCCGCTTTGTCTCACTTGAAAGGAGCCGTTATGGGAGGTAAATCCCCGTCTCTGGCTTTTGGCCTCAGATTAAGTCTGTCCAGAGACTCATTTGTTGCCGGTGAAAATCCCTTTATTACTTCAAAAAAATTTAAAGCAGAATGCATTAAGATTTTTGAAGAAAGGGAAAGAATCATATCCCTACACCAGGATGCTGGTTATGAAATTCAAGTGGATGGGACAAAGCAATCCTCTTACAGTACCTCCCTCACGTCAATGGGAGAAGAGGAGGGGGCTCTGGCCCACCCCTCAGAGTCTTGAGTCCTAAGCAAACCTGACCACGGAGTTCTAAGCGCTGCTCTCCTGGAGGCCACCACGCTGGCCTCGCCTGGGCTCATCTGCGCTCGCTTTCCTCCCCCCACAAGCACACACACATTCACGTGAACACACACACACACACGCACGCACACACACACACACACACACACCAGTCTCTCCCTGTTACAATTACTTCTTTAATCATCATACTGTTCAGGGAGGAAGGGGGAGGACTATTTGATCCCTATTGTTGAAAGGAGAAAATGGAAGCTCAGACGGGGGAGGGAAGTGACCCTTCCAAGGTCAACCACGACCAGATCCTTCAAGGTCAGGACTCTCCCCTTAGAACTTCCAGACTTCTAAGCATAGGTCTGAGGCTCCTGCGAGGTTCTTGACTCCATGAGGAAGGCCCATGAGAAAAAAGATCCTGGGATCCCAGCTCCTCCCTTTGCTAGGTCTGTGGGGCTTCCCGCCCAAAGAGACAAAGAAGTAGGCCACGTTAATGCTGTTGCCCTTACCCGCACCCCATCCCTCTCCTGTGCTGGCCCCTTCAGGCCCCAGGGTCAGGCAGGGTGAAAGGCCTGTACAGGGGGAGATGGTTTCTAGAACCCATAGAAATCCCCCCATCCATCCACCGAGTGGTTCAACTACGCCGTGGCTATAGCGGCGAGGAAGGCTGCGGCGTCCTTCCCTCCAGGTGCTCATGGGTCTGGGAGAGGACAGGAAAGTCATGTCAACCCCGTGTTAAGTGCTGTGACAGGAAAAGCATAGGGAGCTGGGGTAGCACAGAGATGTCACTGACTCAGCCCCTGAGCCACGGCCGATGGAAGAGCCGGCCATGGGTTCCAGGGGAGGAAAGAGGTTGGACCATGTGTGCCCAGGTTCTTTCCAAATGTCTGGTGGGAGGGCAAAGGGAGAGAGGTGGGGGGCCAGGGACCAGAGTCTCCAGGAAGCCTTTGCCTGGCCTCCCCTGGAGCCCGCACACCTTGATTCTACATTCCCCGATGGGGGGCCCTTCTCTAAGCACTGTTTACAGTACAACCAGCTCTGGCACAGGCACCCCAAAGACGGAACCACAGCTCATACGCCCTTGGGGGGAGCGAAGCAGGTACCGATCCCTCTAGGACAGTCAGGATGCAAACAACAGCACATTCTTTTAGTTTTCTAACACAAATCTGGTGCCAGCCCAAGCTCCCCAAGGTCGGAGAGAGATCCAATGTCCATTATTTGTCGTGGGCTCTCTCTTCCCCTCCTTTTCATTTTATAAGAGCCTCAGAAATTACACATCCCAGAGACTCAGAGAAGCCCTCATCCACAGATACGGCCGCCTTTGCTCCTGACCCGGGCCGTTCCCTCGGCTGGGACCTTCTCCGAAGCAGTGAAGCCTGCTATTCAGCCTTCTCCTTGCTCCTCCAGGTGGACCGAGAAGCATTCTCTCCCAGGTCTTCCTGGGGTCCAAGGAGGTAGCCTGTGGACTGGACTACTTGGAGGACCCACCTGAGGTTCGTAGTTGGCTCGGCGGCCTGGGATCTCCTCTGGCCACCCAAGGTCTTGGTTGTCAGCAAGCCTAGCACCGCAGCCTCCTAGCTGGCCATGGGGAAGGGTCTGGCAGCAGTTTCCTCCTGTCCTGCTAAAGGCCCTGCCAGCCTCCCCATTCCCTGCAGCCTGACCCAGCTCTGCGACGATTCAGAAATTGTACATTCAGTGGGAAGATTAGGTCTGATTAAGAAATTGGTGCTAACGCACTGTACTTAATTGGATTTGGAGAAGGACACAACACGGGCTGCTTGACATTCCAGGGTCCTCGGTAAAGTCTTGGGACCTCCCTGGCTCCTCCCTGCAAGGCTGGCCGTAGCCCAACCCCATCGCCCCCAGTGCTGCAGGCTTCGGCCTCTCAGCCTAGTAACGGAGAAGTTATCTGCCTAATCAGACTAATTAGCACTGGGGACACAAAGTCATAATCTACAAAGAATGCAAATGCCAGTTTTACAAAATGAAAACGCCATATGTGCAGTAATTAGCAAACCACGGGCACATTTTATAAATCATATTTATTAGTTTGTAAACAAATCAAGCTCTAAATGAAATGAAAGATGCCATTAACTGCGACTGCAGCAGTGGCAATGCTGAGCCGGCCTGGAAATGGGGGCCCGGGGGTGCAGAGCAGAAGCTGACCCAGCAGTCCTGCCTAGGAACCCACCCCTCTCCACCCAACCTCATACCCATCCCAGCCTGGGGGCTCTGCTGTGGGAGGCTGGGGTTTGGGCCTTGGCTAGCCAAGGCCCACGGTCCACTTGTCCTCCTGCCAGAGCCCCTGGTGGGATGAGCACCTGCCCAATATCCCATGGCTCCAGGCTGGTTATTCAGACTAGGGCTCAAACAAACGACTGTCCCCCACGATGGCAAGATGGCATCTAAATGCTAGTTCAGCATCAGGCCCTCTTCTCTGAATTTTGGAGCCATGGGCCTCTTGGCCCACTTACGTACTTCTGGAGCTTGAGGAAAAGTAAAGCCAATGTCTCAACTGAAGGATCTTCTTACACTGACCAAGCCTCTGCCCTGCTTCTCAGCCTCTGCTGTCCTTGGAGAAGACCTTGGGTGAGGGGCCGTCCCAGGTTGGTTCTCTCCTGTGCTGCACTAACGCGTTCTCCTGTCAGACTAGGTGAGGTCCTGCCTTGTACTCAGCCCTCTGCTGCACACTCGGTTGAGATGGAAGTATAAGGGGAAGTCTAAACCTTCCAGGGGCTCCATACCCTGAGAGGTGGGTACTCCCAATGTGGATTGTTGTAGCCATGACTGCGTTCTGCTCAGCACATGATCTCTCCTCCCACCTTGGGAGAACTGTATTTTTTTTTCCTTTTTGTTTTGGGGAACACGTCTCTCTGCCCCATGTGGCCATGATGAGGCTCTCAGTCCAGGTACTTGGTATCGCCTCCTCCACAAGGTAAGCATGTAATACAAAGGGAGCAGTCATTGCATTGCACATCCTGGGCCCTGGGACACAAGCTGGGTCCATCGCTCTCTTTATCCAGATTTTCTGAATTGAGAGGGAGGGGTTGTCAACTTCAGAATGAGGTTGGTTCACACGTTGATTGCCTAATTTGGCCCATACAAGGAACGACGACTATAAATTTTGTAGAAATAAACCCAAAAGTTCATTGGCAGTTTCAAAAATAAGAGTAACATCTCCACCGGCCAGAAATGGAATAGAAATCTAAAATGGTAAATGGAACCAAAGTCATAGTTTTGCTGGGTTCTAGGTCTGGCATCAAGCAATGCAGTTGACAATTCAACCCTTGTAGGTCATAGGGGACGCAAGTGGTCCTTTAAGGGTGCGATGCAGCTTTGTGGTCAGGGATGAAGGCCAGCTGACTGGCTGACTCTGTAACTATGTTTGGGACATGCCGTTACACCCAGGGGAAAGGAACTGCAAACTACTATTATAAGAGCTGGTTTTGGATAAAAATGGGTAAAAGCAACAGGGGAGAGAGAGGGAGAAAAGGAGGAAGAGAAGAAGGGGAAAAAAAGAAAAGAAGTCCCCAATGAAAATGAAACTATAAATCAATATTCCACGATAAATGAAGAGATTTCTTGCCAGAAGAAAAGATCCACAATCTGAACAGAAATTCACTCTAGATAAAATTCATTTGACAGAAGTATCTGTCCAAGACTTTAAAATAAGTACATTTAGAAGTTCAAAGAGATAAAGTCTTCATAAAACATAAAATATATATAAAATAAAAACAGGCACAAATGACAAGTGGATATGAAAATGAACCAATTGGAAATCTGGGAAGCAAAAAATAGAGTCATTGAAAGTAAATGTTCAATAGATGAAATAACCCCCAGACTGGGCACAGTTAAAGAGAGAACCAGAGAATTGAGCTGGAAGTTAGAACTGGAGAAATTCACCCAACATGCATCACAAATATATATATATATATATGACAATGGAGAAACACGGAAGGTAGATTGAAGAGCTCCAACATGTGTCTAATAAAAGCTACACAAGAAGAAATCGAAAGTAATAGTAGAAAAGCAATATTTAAGGATAACTGTCAAGAATTTTCCAAAATTGAAGAAAGATGTGAGTTTTCAGATTTAAAAATCCACTCATTGTACTGAACTGGAAAAATAAAAATAGATCCACATCCAGATACATCATAGGGCAACTTCAGAATGTCGAGGGTCAAGAGCTCACTTAAAAGCTACTAGAAAGTAGAAACAGATCACGACAAAAATCAAACTAGACCAAAGCAGGAGTCTCTTCAGCAACAGTAGATGCCAGGGGAAAATGAAATAATATCTTCAAGGTGCTAAGGAAAAATGACAACCAATCTAGAAACTTATGCTCCGCTAATCTACTACCCAAAGTGCAAGCAAAATAGAACCTTTTTTCAGAGGGGGAGGGGCAGGGAGAGAGAGAGAGAATCTTAAGCAGGCTCTAAGCCCAGTGCAGAGCCCAACACGGGGCTTGATCTCACAACCCTGAGATCGTAACCTGAGCCCAAATCAAGAGTCAGACACTTAACCGACTGAGCCGTCCCAGGCGCCCTGGCAAAGATAAAACCTCTTATAGACGTGCAGAGACTAAGCTAACATTCCCCATAGCCCCTCACTGAAATAAAGATGTCCCCGTAGTAAGAAGAAAGGTGGACACAAAGGAAAAGCAAATGGGTGCAGGAAACCGTGGATGGCCACAGGAAATAATAAACATATGTTGGTAAATTCAGTTAAGTGTTGACTATAAAAATTAATAATGATACTCATAGTATGCATATTTTAAAAAGTTTAAACTCAACTTCTACACAAAGATTACGACGTGGATAAGGCTGCTCAATATGGCATCCCATGAAAAAAGAAGAAGGAAAGAAGGGAGGAAGGAGGATAGATCTCCGGGATGAGGAAGAACGTATTTACTGCTAGGATGGTAAGCGGGAAGTGAGGCTATGGTGGCCCACGGTGGTGGTCGTAAGGTTCTAACGCGCAAGCAGCGACGGGAGATTTAGCCTCTTGCCCATGAAAAGCACAGAGCCGGAACTAAGTCCCTCGTAAGTGGCTAGAAGCACTGAAATGCCCCCATCTGTATGAAAATGGAAGTAACGAAATGGAACTCACAAGCCGCGGAAGCAACGAGAAAGCACATTGTGTGCCTGGGAAGAGCCTGTGAGAAGGTGCAGACCTGGGAATGAGTCAGAAGCAGGTGCGAAGTCCCCAGTGTGTACTTCCCACGGGGCACAGGATCCACAAGCTAAGGGAATAAAATGGGTCTGGGGACCAGCAACAGGAACCATGGAACTGCTTAGAAGGAATATTCTGACAACTGTGGCACAAGAGATTCCCACAGAAACAAAACCCCTGTTAGAGATAAACTCGGGAAAGTTACCAACTCCATGAGGAAATGAGGCACCATGAGGGAGAAGCAGAACAAATAAGATCATTCGCAGATTCCTGATAGTTCCCAAAGAAGAGAGCAGAAAGGACAGTGGAGGGCATACTGGCATACTAGAAGAGAAAATGTCTAAGAATTTTCCATAGCTGAAGAAAAAGAGGAGTCCTTGGGATGCCTGGGTGGCTCAGTCAGCTAAGCGTCTGCCTTCAGCTCAGGTCATGATCCCAGGGTCCTGGGATGGAGCCCCATATCAGCTCTCTCTCTCTCTCTCTCTCTCGTGCTCTCTCAAATAAATAAAAATAATTTTTTTTAAGAAAGAGATGAGTCTTCAAATTGATCAAACCCCTTATGTCCTGAGAAGGACAAATAACACCCATCTACCCCTAGATGCACTATCACGACACTGTAGAACGTTAAATAAAAGAGAAAAGCGACTAGAGAACTAGAGACAGCGCAATCTCTGCACAAGAACCACAGTGGCACTCACAGCAGATTTCTCAGCGGCCAGATTGATTCCAGAAGACAGTGGAAGAACACAGTCAAAGGACAAAAAGAAAAATAACTGGCAAGGTATTGTTCACTCTGAGTCAAGACAAAAATCAAAATCATCAGGAAAAGTCAGAGAGTTTATATCTACAATCTTCTCTGAACTAACACGGAAAGACTGTGCCTTCGAAGGAAATCAAGACCGAAAGGTAGAAATGATGAGCAAAAATACAGAAAACACGTTTGTTTCACCTAAGCCAGCACTGCCTACAAAAAACAAAGACCAACCTTTGGGAGGAGTTAAAAACATGGTAGAATTAAAGCACTTTATAATAACAAAAAGATGGGAGCAGGAATCGGAGTTAAAACATTTAAAGATATTTTGTGTTGCAGGAGGCAAATAAAAATATTAATTACATTCAGACCTTTTTAAACAAGTATAACGGCCAAAACACTAGAGGGGAGAAAAGAAGTACCAAAAAGAACTCAGTAAACCCAACTGAAAGCAGGAAGGGAAAAGAAACAAAGAACACACGGCAAAATTTTTACAAGATGGTATAAAAAAGCCCGAGTTTGTCAGTAATCACGATTCATTTAAATGGATTAAGCCCACTTATTCTGAGATGTTCTGAGATTTTTAAACTCTAGTTATAAGTTGTTTATAAGAGATATAACAACTAAAACATAACCATGCAGAAAGCTTGATAGTAAAAGGATAGGAGAACGTTATAAATACTAACTCAAATAAAGGAGCTATAGTAATATTATAATGTTATAAGACTATAAATCTATGTTATATATGTAACATAATTATATATTATAATATTATAACAGCAAGGAAAAGAGATTTTAAGGCAAACATTTTTTGAGGTTATATTTTCACTTTTAAGGTTTTATTTATTTATTTCAGAGAGAGAGAGAGAGCAAGAGAGCACAAGCAGGGAGAGCAGCAGAGGGAGAGGGAGAAGCAGGCTCCCCGCTGAGCAGGGAGCCCAATGTGGGGCTCGATCCCAGGACCCCGAGATTGTGACCTGAGCTGAAGGCAGACGCTTGACAGACTGAACCACCCACGCGCCCCGAGATTTTAAAAAGGTGAATATTTACTGATAAGAGACACAGTTCAATAGGAATCTATAGTGAACCTGATTGTTTTTAATGACATAACTCTGAAAACGACAGAATTATGAGGAAAAAATGAGCAGAGTATATTAAGCAAAATTATAAGTAAAATGTGGGAGAAACAGATAAACTTACAATCATCTGTTACCACTGCTCTTTCAGAAACTGACGGCACAGACAAAAGATTAGTAAGAACACACAGCCGAATACCCGTGATCAAAGTCCACGATTAACGCTTGTCTAATGTACATGTATAAAACCCTCCATCCGATAAAGGGGACACTTATTTTTAAGTGCACCTGGAACACTCACAAAATTGACCGTATAATGGGCCACAAAGGATGTCTTCACAGATACTAAAAATCTGATCTAATTAATGACACATGTTCTATGATTCTAGTTCAATAAAATAAGAGAACAATAAAAAAGTTAGGTCCCAAAATATCTCTCTCATTTTTGTTGTTGTTGTAGTGAACTATACTATATGTGTAAAAAAGGATACAGATGATACCCTGAATGTAAAGAACTACAATAAGGTAAACACGTAAGCACCGGCACTCAGATTTACAAACAGTGTGTTTTCAGAATCTCAGAAATCTGTGTGTCCCTGGCCATCGGCATTCTCTTCCTGCTCCCCCAAGGTAACCACCATCCCGACTTTTAGGAAAATCATTTTCTTGTGTTTTCTTATTGTTTTGTTACTTATATGTACATCCCTAAGCAATATTGATTCTTTACCTGTTCTTTTTATATTAACGAAATCTATATTCGGCCCTGTGTCTGCATGTCTGCCTTGTATCTAATTATACGCGGGGCAAAGGGAATGTGGAGGTGAAGGACTCGCGGATCCTGTCATCGAAACAACCACATTTGGTTGTGCGATCGGTAGTCATGACACAGTGTGAAGTAACTATGGGAGCACAAAGAAGGGGTATCATCACAATCAGACTGGGGAAAGAGAGTCTTAGAGAAGTTAACCTTTGAGATGAGTCTTGAAATCAGTTGTCTAATTTTCCAACATGACAAGAGAGGTGAGACTTGCTGACAGTTCAAATACGAAGTATGAAGCAATTCAGCCATTGTCTTAGTTAAGATTAAACTGGGCACACACAGATTTAAATTTACATAATTGAAAACCAGGTGAGTGAGTTCAGGCATGGCTGGATCCAGGAGCTTAATAGATTTTCAGGTGCTACCTCTCTTCACATCTCTCAGATAGACTTTCTCTACATAGTGAATCAGATGGTCCTCAAGAGCCCTAGACTCACTTCCTTTCAGCTTACAAAGATCATTAGGAGGTGGCCTCTTTCATAAGTTCCAGCCAAGATTCCCAGAGGAGATTCTTAATGGGCCCTGTTTGGGTGTTGCTCACATTCCTACATTAACCACCGAGCCTAAAAGGATGAGGTGTTATTATCTTAGATCACAGAGCTACGTCACCAACCATGTCCATTCAAACCACATAGAACTGTTTCCTTACAGGAGAGAAGGATTCTGTTCTCAGAATGAGAAGAAATCCGAAGGGAGCAAAAATAAAAAATCCATTCCAAACATGAGAGACTGCTTTGCATTTGAGAAACTGCTAGCTGTTGGGCAGGAGTGGAGGGTATGAGGAAGGGGGAAACGTGGCTAGAAAGAAGCTGGGGAGGGTGGGGAGGGCAGAACCCGTGGACTGCCAAGTTTTACTTTATCCTGGAACAGAATCGGAGCTTTACAGTGATTGAAGCAGAGGGTAAAGGGTTCAAATGTTCCCTTTAGGAGGCTCCCTCTGGGGCCTGCTGTGGAAGGAGGACTGTTACTATCATTCCCGTGAGGGGCGTGAAAGGAGGTGGAGGGAAGGGAAGCGGTGTGGGGCAGGGAGCAGGGACGTCCGGTGAGGAGCTGGTGAGCAAGTGGAGACTACAGGACGGACGGGGTAGCAAAGGCTGGGAACGTAAGGAAGCAAGAGGAGTCAAGGGGACAGCCACATTTCTCACCTGGGTATCCGGTGAGTGTTGGGGTGCTCGTCCCCACGGTGGGGAGCCTGAGATGGACGGGCCCCTTATGTGACCCGGGTCGTTGTTCTGCCGGTCTCCTCGGCTTCTTCTAACCGGGTGCTGGGTACACTCTAGGCTTCTGACCTCTCCCCATAATTGGGAGTCACTTTGAAATGTGGACTTAAGCGTGGCCTGTGCTTTAAGACCTTGTCGAGGTCTTGCCAAGACCTCGACAGCCCCATTGAGGAGGGCTGGGACTAAGTCGGGGTGTGTCTGTTCCTCTCGCTCCATCAGTTTGTGTGAGGGGACTCTCCCACCCACTGCACCCCCCCCCCGACCTCCCCATCCCTGACAGCCAGGCTCCCAAGCCCAGGCGTCCTGCTGGCCCTGCCCCCCCCCC
>NW_024424008.1:4291976-4292888 GCF_017311325.1 Ursus maritimus
GGGGGGGTCCCTTCTCACCCCAGCCAAACCTTCCAGGGGAAATCCCAGGGAGGGGAGCGATCGAACGCTTCCCTACCCCAGCCAGAGAGAGTGCTTCCGGGAGGGACCGGGCCCCAGAGAGTTATGCCCCCCCCCCACCTGCTAGCTGCAGCAGGCAATGCCTCTTCTCTATTCACCCTCACAACACTCTACAAGGCAGATATTAACAACACTCTCAATTTACAGATAAGGAAACTGAAGCCCAGAGAGGCAAATCAAGTTGCCTGAGGCCTCTCATTGGTAAGTGGAGGATTAAAGTGCAGGTCCTCTCAGCCCTTTCCAGAACAGTTGTCAGGACATAGGCAGCCTGGAGTGGCAGGGCCAGGGAGAAGATGCTGAGCTCAGATTGTCCTGGGCTCCAGAGGGAGTAGACCAGAAGCCCAGCTTTAAGGAGCACGCCGGCCCCTCCCCCTTGGGCCTGGGTTCTTGGTGGCAAGCAGGCTAGCAGTGGGGGGTGGGGGGGGCTGGAGGAGTGGGTGGCTGGGGGTGGGTTAATGCTGCTACCTTATGAAGGACATTTTTCAACTGAGCCAGTAACTGGAGGCCCTGGGAGTGTGTTCTGTCTCAGCAACTCTACAATCGGAGAATATGAACTGGCTGGGAGAAAGCCATCGGGGGCTGGCTATTCCCAAACTCTTGGAAGGCACAGAGCTAGATTTAATAAAAGGGGAAAATGAAACATTTTCATTAGCACCAAGTTTTCCATTTAATTTGGACTTTTGCAAAATAAGTGGCCTAATTACTGTTGTGATTTGAGCTTCTCAATAGGTTTTTTCTTCTAAGAAGTTGCAGACCCCACACGGACTTTGTTCTCCAGAGCCTGCCCTGCACCAGAGCCCTTCCCAGCCATCCCTAGAAGCCTGGGGGGGGGGG
>NW_024424008.1:4292898-4309907 GCF_017311325.1 Ursus maritimus
GGGGGGGGGGGTAAGTCACAGAGGGGTTCCCTGGAACCCACACAGCCCTCTTCTGCCCCCACCCGAGCAGCCTCCAGTGGGAAAGCCGCCATGCTGGGGCCCAGGACCCTCAACACTGGCCTAGACTGTGTCTGAGCCACGAGCTGAGTCTTACCTGAGTCTCAGCTCTGCGTCTGGGAGTTGGCCGAGCTGCAGTGAGTTGACTGTATCTTCTTCCCCATGGTCTGGCTTTTGCCCTTGGTGCTATGCACCCCAGGCCTCTGGTCTTAGCTTATAAAAATGACTACAGCCCAGCAGTCTCAGCCCCCAGGCCACTCACACTGACCCTACCCTTCCTGGAGAGGTCAAGGAAGAGGCAGCCTCTGCCCCGGTCGTCCCCCCCCCCCGCCCCCCCGTCTGGATGCCGGATGCCTAGGGCTGGAGCCACTTCCTTCATTGCCTTTCACCACCCCCCCACACATCCCCCACCAAAAGGCCTTCAGCTTTTTCCTATTCCCTCTGCGCTTGAGAAGAATCAGGGATTAAAGAAACAGAGCAAGAAATTGCCAAGAACTAGCCTAGCAAACGATCTGATAGAGTGATGGAGAGAAGGGACCCTTCCTCCAAAAAACAGCTGGGAGCATCCAGCCTGGTGGGGGTCCAGGGGAGACGGGTTAATCCAGTAGGCAGGGTCGGGGTCACTTCCCCACTATCTCTGACGGCGACTCCAGATCCCCTTCTCTCCCAGAGAGCCAGTTCGAGTCAGGGCCTCACTGCTGGGCCTTCCTCTCTGGGCATAGCTTGCCAACCCTCCCCTCCTTGCCCAGGAGAGCAAACCCGGCTCTGGCCCCTCTCCAAGCCAAACCCAGCTGCCCCAACACCTCCAAGGACTGCCGCTCCTAATTTCCAGGGTCCAGACCCTGTCTTAGCCTCAGCACCCCAGTTCTGGTCCCCCTTTCCAGGGGAGAGCGAGGCAACCCCAAACCCCTTATGGGAGAGCAGCTAGAGGCATGTGGGGACTCACCAAAAGCCACATTGTAACTGGGAAGGTGGCAAAACCAGGTAAGATGTTTCCTAGCAGCCATGGCTTCCCTCAGACCAACAGCTATTGCCAATACCTGGGGGAAGGTCTTACTATATTGGCAGTTCCTTAACCCAGACCTTGAGTAGAGCCCAGGGAGACACAGAGGGGAGTCCCTGTTCTCTATGGGGAACATTCTCTATAGCCCCTATTCTCATGGATCTCGAAGGCCAGTGAGAAAGAGGCAGGTGATTGTCTCCCCTTTTACAGGTGAACAGACCGACCCTCAGACATAGGATGAGGCGCCCCCTTGGCCATCCGGCTGGGGCGTGGTAGAGCTGGGGTCCAAACTGAGGCCCTTACGTTGTGAGTTACGATACTTCAAAAACCAGGTTTCAAAAAAAAGAGTTTCAAGAACGGAGGCCCTTAAGGGGTGGGCCTATTAGGTCTGTCTGTTATCACTACAACTTTAAATGTACGTACAGCGAAGGGTGCAACTCAATGGTTTTTACACACGTGTACAGCCACGTAGCCATCACCCAGCTCTAGGTCTAGATTTCCGGTATTCCAGAAGGCTCCTTCGTGCCTCCTCCCAGTCAGCGCACTCCCACTGTTCTGCAAATCTTGGCACTTGTTTGCAGGAGAATGGATTTGGTTGGCCCCCTGGGGGTCCCCCATGGTGCCTAGGACTCAGCTATTACTGGAGAGATGGCAGGACCCAGCACCATGCTGGCACAGAGGAGGAAACCCTGGCAATTTGGGGAGTGAAGAAAGTGAATAATGTGGGGACTGTGGGCGTTAACAGGGCCTGTCCCTGTCTCCCTCTTTATTTGGACCCGCAGCCTCTCAGCCAGTGTCAGAGCTCAGAAGCTCTGAGCCAAAGTTTTGGGTGGGAGCTGGCGGGGGGGCTCCCCTGTGTCAGAACCGGCCCTGGCCCACCCAACCCCTTCTAAGGGTTTACCAGCCTCAGGACACAATGAGGAGGGCGGGTGTAGGTGGGGAGCTAAGACTCTCTGGGGGTCCAGGCTGCGCTTTCCTTGAGGATGGATCTCAGAGCCGCCTGGTGGGGGTTCAGTGCCTACCATCCACAGCAGTGAAGCCTGTCAGAGCAGGGTCCTGCCCCAAGGGGCCCTCTGGGGCCTCAGAGCCAGCCCCCCCAGACTCACCCCCCTCCACCCAACCATCATCCATTGGTCGGGAAGGGACCACACCGCCCAACCCTCCTTAACCTCAGCCTGCCTCTTTGTCTCTGAGCCAGGCCAGCCTATTCAGTGTTCAAGTCGCTGGAGTGTCCAAGGAGACATAAAGAAAGTTTAGAGACTTTTAATTTGCCAGCTCGGCCTCTCCCACTGGCCAGCGGGTTGAGCATTTATGGAGAAGGGCAGCCGCAATAAAGGCTTATTGTTCTTCCTCTGAGCCACTGCTTGGGGACTCCTTTCTTAAGTGAGACAAAGGGAACCCAAGGCCCACAGGCGTCCCCAGGCCTGGGGAGTTGGGTCCACAATTAGCAGGCCTCCCCTGAGCCACCCCAGAGCCGGGCATTGGGGGAAGGGCAAGCAGCATCCATCTGGGCTGCACCCACGGGAGGGGCAAGCTGGGGGCACGGTCCACTGGGAGGGACCCACACTCCCGCAGGGACTCTGAAGGACCCCAGAGCACCAAGAGGCAGGACTCCAACAGGGAGGGGTCCAGAAATGTGGCTGCAGGGGTGCCAGAGCCAGAAGGGCAGGTGCAGGGGATGAGCCTCAGGTTCAGTCCTCTAGCAGAAGGTGGGGGAAGTCAGGAAAGGTTTCCAAAAGCCAGAGAGGCCGGCTCAGGAGGGACTGAACTCCCAACCACAGGTGTGTGAGCAGAGACCGGGAGCCCTCCTGCCCCAAGGGAAGAGGGCGCCCAAAATGAAGGCTGAATTCTGCTTGAAGAAGTGATCTTCAGGGCCCTAATGTCCAGACTCAGATCTCCAAGCTGGCTCCTTTGGCCAGACAGGAACAGAGGGAGCAGACGGACGTGGTAACCCTTTCAGAGACTCTCTGCACTCGAGGCAGCCACCTGGTGCCGTACACCTGGGAGCCAGGTAGCCCATGCCCCTGGGGGATAGAGACTGAAAGGAGGCACCATGTCCCCAGAGCACCTCTTGGCTGGAAGCACCTTGTATCACATCCCACGGCAGCACTGCTCAGGAGCCCAGAAGGAGCCTAAATAGTTTCTCTCTCCTCTGCCTGCGCTCACCTACTAGAACGCCTAAGACCTGTGGATATCCTGGCAGATAGTGACGATGGGAACATTCTTTCTTGCTGTCCATTACCCCCTCTAGAGTCTCTTTTCGCTTGACTGCCCAGGACATTAATGGCTTTGGAGACATTGTGTGGATATTGAGTTGCCGAATAATGGCATTTTAGGCCACAAGGCTGCTGGCACGGGGGCAGGTAGGGTCATCATGTACAGTTGTGTAGGTTGTTCACTGCTCAAGGATTAATGGGGCAAATGAGAGTTGGAATCCCAACTTTGCTCTGCTTACCAAACTGTGGGCCCTGTATGCCCACCCCTGCCTGGAGGAAGGGGAACCTTTTTCTCATTGTAATACACACGGAGGAACTATAAAGTCCAGTGGAGACCCTAAAAATGCAACTAGTTGGTCCATGAGGACTGTCCCTGCCTCTGTTTGGCTCTTTCCTCTTCACGTCACTCTGACCAAGGGTCACATTTCTGAAGCTTTTGTGACAGCCCCAGCTCAAGTGTGTACGTGGGTCCATCCCCAGGATGTGGGGTCTTGCCTGTGACTTTTATGTCTGCACACCAGCCTTCAGCCCCAGTTACGTGGGGAGCTGCTATCTCGTTCCTACCACCTCCCAGCGCCTCTCTTCCTTGGGTAATTGGATTGGGGAAAGGGAGTGTTATTTACTAGTCGTGCGGACCTGTTCCTCAGACCCATCTGCCCTCCCTTTTCTCTGTCTTGACAAAGAACAAAGATTGGGGATGAAATAAATTTGATAATAACCAATAAGGACCCCCAGAGAAAATAAAGCAGCTTTTATTAAACTTCTTCCAAGACCTTTTGTGCGGAGCCTCTGCAGGCTCTCTCGGCGCAGCCTTGGCAGGCTCGGCAGGCTCGGCTCTGCTCCTGCCGGTGAGGGGAGCCCTCGGTGTGGCCTCCGTGGTCCCTCCTGCAGGAGCTCAGCCATCACTCCGGCCCTCTTTCTTCCTGTGGCTGCGTGGACTTGACTCCTCTTTGAAAGGCAGTCACGACCACAGAAAAGACTCTGGCTAGGCGCTGCCCGGCTCTGAGGTTTAGGCAGAGTGGTCTTTCTTGGCCAGGCCAGGGCTCCAGGTGGCTGCTGCCTCTGGGTCCCGGCTCCAGAGGCTTCCGTGCGGAGCCCCGGGGCCTGCTGCCATTCATGCCTGGAGCCATCTCTCCAGGTTGAGTATGGCACGATTTAATGCTCCCATTCCTCCATTCCTGCTCTGCATGACAAATTGTTTTAATAAACATAAACCGGGTAATAATAAAGTCATAATAAGCCCGCAACTCACCTTATATCACTGCAGTTAAACCCTCCCATAAGCCGGCGCTGGTTACAATGACAATTACAGCCGGGCCAATCCGCAGGCAGGCCTGCGTGCGGACAGATTTAATATCGTTTGTAAATATGATTAGTGGGCTGTCATGTTATTGCAGGCTGCTATTTACATTTCTCTCCGGGGTTATACACTCCGCCAAATCAACATTAAGTAGTGGGCCTCTCTTTCCTCCTTAAATCATACATTCCCTCTGCCTGCGCCAATCCCGCTTAATGAAGAAAGGGAACCTGACGGCAGGCGCTGGGCAGAGTGGAGCCTCGCCTGGGCGTTTGTCGGAAGACGGATGGGCACTGGGAGCCCCGAGAAAGCTCCGCCCGGAAACTCCAGTGGGTGTGCGGGCCCTGCCCGCCGCAGCCCCCTCCCCTCCCCCCACTGCCCCTGCCCCTCTCCCTGCCTGCTCGCTTATGAAAAATGTTCAAATAATGAATGGTTGTTGTTTACAGAAGTAATTTCATGCTACATTTCCATTATTGCCTGGATTTGTTTAGCTTCTTACACTACCCCATTGCCTACGATGAACTTTTAAGGAAATATTGCTCGCGCTTCCCGCTCTGCCGTTCCGCTTCTAATGGAAGCCGCTTGCGTTTGAGACATATTGTGACACTTCATAACTGTGTGCAAATAAGCATCCTTAAACTGCTGGGGTCAATTAATCATCGTTGCAGAGCTGATCTGCTCCTGGCACTCCAGAATCCACCCTCCTGGGGAGTGAGGCTGGGCGGGAAAGAGGTAAATAAAGAGGGGAGGGCGCAGGGGACAGGGGAGCCCCAGGGGCCACGGCTGTGCTCTCCGATCACCCCTCGTTGGAGACATCACAAGGGTGTTCCGCTCTCATCTTCAAAATAGTTGAGAGCGGCTGCAGGGCAGAGTGAGGGACGGCGAGGGCGGGGGCTGCACGGAAGAACGGAGTAAAAGGCGAACACCATAAGCCTCCCATGCCTTCTTGTAGAAACGCTGGACAGGCTTTCGTGTTGAGATGGCCCACGACCTGGTTATGTGTGCGGATGTCCTCTGAGGCTGTGCAGGCTGCAGGGCTGTTGGCCCCGCTCCGAGAGCCCAGTGCTGGGCCTTCTGAGCCCTGCGGTTCCGTGGGCATGGGGGCTTCAGCCTCCGGGGCGCCAGTCCAGAGCATCCTCAGGCCCTCGTGCTGCTCCGAATCATTGGTGAGCTTGGAGGCCAGGAAATCCACTTTGGAGCATGAGGACTAGATAGCCAAACTTTATGAATTCTTCCTGAAAGAAGATAGAATAGACTAGCTAAGAGCATGGGACCTCTCTTCAAAGTAAGAGTCAGGATGTGTATCTTACTGGGAGCTCTTTGTTTCCTTTCCTGAGTCTCTATTGAATTGGAGCTAAAGAAGGGCCTGGAGGCAGGCTAGGAGGGGCTGTATCCTTATGCAGAAGCACATCCGCAAGTTCACTGTAGCCTCTCCACTTGCATAGACTAGGCACTTCTGAGCACTGTGGATCAGAGTCTCCTTCCTTCTCGGAGGAGATGATGCTTGAGGGTGATACACACGTCCCGCTCCCGGTGCATACCTGCAAATCCTTACAGACCCATATGACCGCACACCTGTCTGCATTTTCTTCTTCATTAATGACTCCTGCATGAAATAATCTTTCCTCATAATGGCCTATAGTTGCCAAACTTTGTATATAACAGATATTTATTATTTTAATAAAAAGAGATAAAGATACAGTTTTTTTTGTTTTGTTTTGTTTTGTTTTTACTGTCAGGGGAGATTTGAGAACATTTGGGAAAGATTTTCATCCATAAGGGTTAACATGATTAAGAGTTGGTGCTTCAATGGTCATACAACCCACTGTCTGAAAAATGGGGGTGATGAGTTAGGGTCGAATGTGTGTGTGAGAAGGGCAGGGGTGTAGCTAAGGGTGGCAGGCCTGGGGACGGCCCCCGGGTTCCGCGGCAGTGTGAAACGGACCATGGGTCCTAGAGCCATGTGTTCACCGAGCTTGTCAGCCTGTACAGAGATTAGGGCTGGGACCATGGCCAGAGAACCGTCTCAGTCCCCAGCAGCACAGAGGAAGCGTGAGACATAATGAAAATGAGTCGCCCGGCACAGAAAGTGGAAAACGATATTGATTTTCCAGTGCTTGGTTGCTCAGGGGAGCTCATCAGGTACAACCTCAGAGCTCATCCAGCACCCTGGAGGGGTCTGTGGCGCCCCCTGCCTGCCTCGCTTTTCCACTCCACAGCAGCCAGCTCCCCAGCCCAGCAGCCTCTGCAAACACCACGACGTACCTTGCCCCCTGTCCTAGCCATGCAGCTCAGAGTGGAAGGGCAGGTCCTGGGGGAGCAGAAGAGGCCTTGGAGGGCACAGCTCTTGGCCCTGTTGTGTGTGAGCAGACATGAGACTACTACCCACAGGCCGCCAGCTCCGGACACCTACCCCTCCCCCCCACCCCCACTACCCCCAGGCACTACAGGAATCCAGAGCCCAGGGCAAAGAGCAAGCACCACCTTGAGCATGAAGCAGGGAATGGAGGTGGAAACTCCCAAGAGGAGCCCTGGATATGAGGCTAGGGCAGCGCCACAGAGCCTCACACCCCCAGGAAGGGGCTCCCCTCTGGGGAGGTAACAGAATACTGCCATTACGAGAGGCGCGGCCTGGCATCCTGGAGGCTTCACTTGCCACTATGTAAGTGTAAGCAAATTATTGAACTTCCTCGAGCCTCAGTAGCCCCATCTGCAGAATGGGGATAATAGTCGTCTCCTCAAGGGAGACAAGAATTGTGAGAATAGCATCACAGAAAGCAGGTCAATCACTTAGCACCCGCTTGGCTATAGTCGAGCTCATAAATGTTAACTCAAACAACAATAACGATAAAAACCAGGGACCTAGGGGAGGGCTGGGGCCCACATCTGTTCCCTCTGCCCTCTGTTTCACCTCATGGATGGTACCACCGTCCCCTCCTTGCCTGAGGCAGAAACTGTGAGGTCATTCTAGAACCCTCTCTTGCACCCCACAGCGAAGTAGCTGTGTAGTGCTGCCCATTCCGCTTTCTGAACATCCCTCTATTCCCATTGCCTCCTCTCCCATCCAGGCACCGTGATTTCTCTCCTGGACCATCATAGTAGCTCCAGACCGGCTCCCGCAAATCCACTCTCTTCCACTCCACTGCGTTTGACACCCTGCATCTAAAGCATGTCAGGACGTCATCACACTCTGATGTGGCGCCTTCACTCGCTCGCCTTGATTCCGTACTCGCCCACCGCCTCCGGGTCTCCCCCGGGAGCAGCGAGCTCCCTCAGTGCACAGCCCTCGGACTCTCACTGCTCTCCCCCCAGTGCCTGGAACAGAAGAGGCTCACAGAATGATTGCTGAGTGAATGCACGGTGTATACCAGAGGTCAGGCCGCCCTCCCTCACCCCAGGTCTGCTGACACTCAAAACACTCTGGGCCTGCCTCTGGCCAAAATATGTTTAGAGGCAGGAAGTGGTGGCCTGTGGCAGGTCGGTGGGCACTGCGGAGTGGGGTGAGGGGGGCAGAGCTGCAGTGGCAGGGAGGCGGAGGAAGAAATGGTGGGCAGAGGGTAAAATCGTGAAGCGCCTGGGACGTCTGGTAAGGAGGGTAGGCTTTACTCTGTGGGCAGTGGGAAAGCCATTGAAGGCAGTTAGAGGACATGATTTGATTTCTTAGAAAGGTCGCTCTGGAATGAAGAAATGTAGCGTAGAGACAGGAAACCCACGGGAAACGCTTCCAGCCACTCACACAGGAATTGAGAGTGGCTGACCAGGGTGGTGATGGTGTTGGAGAAGGGGGACCAGATTCAAGAGGCATTAAAGAGGTAAAATTAATAGGCTTTGGTGAGTGTTGAGTTTGAGGGAAGAGAAAAAGAGAGAAGTGGAGGACTTAGTAGGTTGCCAGGTTTCTGGAGAACTCCCAGACAATTGTGTGATGGTAGGGACATTCACCGAGATGCTAAATCCAGGAGGAAGGACAGTCTGGGCCAGGGGTGGGTGGGTGGGAGGAAAGTGATGGGCTCCATTTTGAACATGGGACACCCAAGGGAAGACGGCTGGAATCTGCTGGCTACGGGGGTCAGGAGAGAGCTCAGGGCTAGAGATAGAGATTGGGGGGGGGAAGGGGGGGGAGTGGCTCAGTGTAAAGTTCAACAGTGGAAGAAAGCCAAGCCCTGGCTGGACTGTAAGGAAGTATGTCCGGTGAGAGTAAGAGGACTGGCTCAAGGCCCTGGGGAACACCAACGTTCAGGAGGCCAGTGGAAGCAGGAGAGAAAGAAGGGAGTGGGGAGGAGCAGCCAGAGAGGCAGGAAGAAAGTGGGGGAGAGTAGGGAAGACAAGACGGGAGGAAGGGCTTCACTGAAGCTTGGTCAGTCACGTGGCCCACAGAGACTTAGCAGGAAGGGGAGGGCTTCCAGATGCCTTGGGAGGGGAGCCAGGGGAAGGCAGACTTCAACCAGATTCTTTTTCAGTAACCACTGGGGAGACTTGAGTATATGCAGTTACCTGATATCCTGCCTCCTTTCCCAAACAATCTAAGGCAGCTGAGGAAAACGTGGTTGTATCTAGAGCTGGGGAAGGACATCTAGGTGGGGCCAGGCCGGCTGCTCGCGTGACTCCCTGCTGTGCGGTTCACCTCAGAGAGAGGGCTGCGTTGAGGATGTCCCCTCCACCGGGGCCGTGCAAGGGTCCTGGCCATGGCCTCAGAACAAAATCAGAACTGGATGAGGTCAAAGTGGGGTCGAGACGTGTGGCATCAGGGTGGGTTGCTAGGTGTGCAAGGTGAGGTCGGGATCAGATGAAGACAAGGGGTGACATTGGTGGGTCGGAGTATGGAGGTATCAAGTGCATGAATCCCAGTGGGAACAGGGTGTGGTCAGGGGGGTCAGGGCGGACAGGGCCCCAGCAGGAGCAGGAGGGAGCGGTCACTTGGGGTGCTGACTGTGATGGGGGCTGCCCTACCCCTTGCCCCACCCCCATGTGTGTGCACAGGTGTGAGACATGTGAGTATGTGTGGACGTGGCACAGGTGTGCGTCTTTTATATAATGGTATGTTTTCTAAAACCACAGAAAGGACTGAGTATTATAATCAGAAACTAGGTACACACCCCTCAAAGATACAACCAAACATCCCATCCCATTTCCTGAGAAGTTCTCAAGGCCAAAACACTTTGGAAGCAATGTGGAGAGAGAGGACTTCTGGTTCTTTGTTGGCTTTGAAGGATACATTGGTGGGAAAAGGGCAGAGGAGTAATCGGTAAAAATGATCCCTCCCCTGAGTCTGGAATGTTCTTGCTCTGCAGCTCTAGTGCTCTGGCAGCTAACATTACTGAGTCCAAACTGTTTTTCTCCCACCTATGTCAGCCTCAGAGTGAAAGCTACTGTCTCGCCCCTCTGCCGCACACACGCCCAATCCATTCTACCCCTTCCCTCCCTTCCCTTCCCCTTCCTTCCGCTTCCTTCCCTTCCCTCCCCCCTCCTTCCTTCCTTTAACTCAACAAATATTTACTAGTTGCTTCCAGGATCTGAATATACAAAGATGAGTAGAACTCAGACAGTGACTCTGGGGGCTGGTTATCCCTCAAGGGAGAGAATCAGATTAACAGAGCAGCAGCCAGGCTGTTCCTGAACGTAATAGGTGCTCAATAAATATATATTGAACAAACGAGGGGACAAACACAGTAAGTGCAATAAAAGATTATAACAGAATAAGCCAGAGTGAAAAGAAACCTTTCCTCCTGCCGGAGACCAGGAAAGACCTCAAGAGGCTGGTGAAAACCAGATATACTCATAGGATTTGAATAGGAGCATACAGGCAGCACTGGGAAAGGACACTGAGCAAATGTCACACAGGCAGAGGCTAGGCAAAAAGGAGCAGCCGAGTGTGGGTGTGATTGGCACGGCTGGGGCCCAGGGCACGGGGGCAGGAGGCGGCAGACAGAGCCGGGGAGGAAGCTGGCTCTTGTCATAGAGGTCAGTCAGCAAGGCTTCCTCCTGGAGGCGAATCGGGGCTCTTCCAAGTAGTCAGGGGGGAAATGAGCCAAGCGGGTCCTGATGCAGAGGAAGCATCTGGGTGCAGATCTGTGGGACCCAGAGAGGGCTGTGGCCTGGAGGTGGGGGCCGATGCTCAGAAGGGCCCTGGGCTGGGGGTTTAATGTTCCATCGTTGTTGTCTTGAAATTCTTAGCATCTTAACTTTGAAGTTGTGTTTTGTACAAAGCCCAAGAGGACAATGGAGCTTGTGCCAAGGGCCTGGAGAACAGTTGTGTTTCCAAACCTCCTGGGATGAGTTCTCAGCCTGCTCCTACCCCCAGTACCTCAAGCGTGGCCCCCTGACTGCCTCCCTCCACTCCGGGGGGGGGGGCTCATTCCTCATTGGCCCTCACCGCAGCAGGGGTCTGGGCACAGACCTAGGGAAGGCCAGGTACGCATCCCACAGCTCCTTGGGCAGGGCAAGGTGGCAGCCACCCCCACCCGCCCTGGTCTGCCAGGGTCAAGAAGAGGCCCACAGTCAACTCCATGGGGGCCTCTCGCCCATCCCCAACGCAGGGACAGGTTCCCATCGCAAACATACCCCGCCTGAGTGGTCCGGTGGCAGAGGGCCTTTTCAGTTTGCCCAGGGAGGACAGATGAGGCCGTGGGGTATCAAACAAGGCAGGCCCTTTCCTGACCAACCCACCGTTGGTCAGGCTTCATCCTCCTGGTGTGGCCACCACGGGGTGATCAAAAGACAGACAGATCATTGTGACTTACTGCCGATTTCAGGCGGGTTCCTTCGGGCTCAGCTTCTGTGGATTTGTTTGCTGACAAAGACGACTATGCCTGCGCGTGGCGTCTGTTGCTATGAGGACCTTCACCAAAGTGCCCCTGGGAATTAAGACTTGGAGGTTAGGCTCTGCTGCTACCCCCTTTGGGAACCCGGGCAAGTTCCTCACCCTCCCTGAACTTCAGACTCCCACTTCACGGGACGGTTGTGAGGACTAAACGGGATAAATCCGAAAGATTGCTCCGTGGAGTGTCTGACATTAAACGGGCTGTTGAGCGAGAAGAACGGGGATAAGGACGGACATCCGTGCTGTACTTGCCGCGAGCCGGGCCGTCTCAGGCCTTCCCGCGCGCCGCTCAGGTCTCAGCACAGCTTTGGAAGGCGGGTCCATTTTACAGCGGAAGAGACTGAGGCACCGAGAGGTCAGGCCCTTGTCACCTGGCTCGGGGTCTGTGTCCAGAACCGTTGTGCTATGCTGCCTCGCTTGTTAAGGGGCGCGCTCAATACGAGCACAGTCGTCATTCTTCTAGTTTCTACAAGTATTTTCCTCACACGCACGCTTATCAACACACACACACACACACACACACACACACACACACACCGGAACTTACCTTCTGGGGCAGTGGAAGATCAGGCCCCGGGGATCATCCCCGAAGGTCACTTCTGCGGAGTGTGGACCCTGGGGGGACATCAGGACAGACAGAGCCAGGCCACTGCAGCCCCAGGAAGCCTCCTCCCCTCCCACCAGGCTGACCAAGGGCGTGAACAGGAGCCAGAAAACAGAGGATGGGGCCTGGCTCTACTGAGTGGTGTCTGGTCTCACGCCCAGGCTCGGGCAGCCTGGCCTCCCACCCTGAGAACTGGATTTCCGAGTTCCAGAAGCCGGAGCAAGAACCACCCAAGCCTTCGTTACTCTGCGGTGTGATTCGAGGCGGGAGGGCTGGGTATGGGCTCCTGCAGCGGCAGTGAGAAAAGGACGGGTCCCTGTGTCTCTTTGTGTCCCAGCTGAGTGGTCCTCTGGCCCTGCTTCTCCACCCCTGCATACAGGGCGGACTCGCTGCCTCCTGAGGTGGCTGTGACGTCACCTGCCGGGTCGTCACCACCACCCGCCTGCCGGTAGCCCCTCCCCCCCAAGCCTAACTGGGGCCCTTCTGTCACCCACTCCCGGCTCGGGGACTCACTTCCCCGGGGCCCAGCTGCTCCGGGCCAAGCCCCTTGCGTGCTGCGTCTGCTCAAACCACCTCGGTCAGGCCACCCGGGCAGCCACCGGCCTGGGACGGAAGACGCGGGCCCGAGACGGTGGTGGTTTTGGGTCAGCAAGAGCCAATCTGTTAAACATCCAGGAATTTTGCAAGTCGGTGGTGGAACTGCTGGTAGCTTAGACTCTGCCACAGCGGAAGTAGTTACGTCAAGGAAATCGGCGAACACTGCCCATTCGGGCCTGTTTGCGCTGGAGCCGGTTTCCCAGCGCTCCCTGGCACGGGGCCCGGACTCAGCGGCCACGACGCCCGGTGTGCGTGTGCGTGTGCGTGTGCGTGTGCGTGTCCGTGTGCGTGTCCGTGTGCGTGTGCGTGTGCGTGTCCGTGTGCGTGTGCACGGATGCCCGTGTTCGCACTTGCGGATGCCTTTGCGGGGGTCAGTAGGAGCATGCGTGCGTAGGCCCGGGCTGCGTGTTCGCGTGTCCCTCTGTGCGTTTCAGCTCGGGGACGGCAGCGGGCTCTCCGACACCCCAAACCACCCACGGAGCACGGGCTTCCCACCGTAGGAGAAACGTCCCCCAGAGGCCTTGCGAGGGGCTCGGACCTGTGACCGGGCAGGCTCGTCCCCTCAGCCCCAGGGGCCCCAGTCCAGGGCTGGGACTTGCGAGCAGATGAGCCTCGGCGCCCCGCAGCCCCCGCAGCCGGTCGGGCAGCCACGGGCTAGCGCGGTCCACACGCTGCGTCCTGAGTCATTTGGTGCTTCGTTCCTGTTTTAATACGGAACACGGAGTGCGGCGATTTTGAAAACTCTTAAGTCTGAAGTGGTTAAAACAGCAACAGCAGTAACAAATTACCCGAGGTTACTAAGAGATCATCTTTAGCTTCTCATGTAAAATAACGTTAAGACGCACTCGAGAGTGGCCTAGTGAGAGGGCACAGCCCCAGGCGGCCGGTTCCTGCCTCAGGTTGGTGCACACAGGCCGTGGGGGAGCCCGGGGCGCAGCTGGGCCAGCCACTCGGGGAAGAAGTCCGACTTTTTCTCCCAGTCGACAGAGGTCATCAGGCAGAACAGAGTGCACCCAAAAGAAGAGGGCGGACGATTAAGCCACACCGTCATTTCCCCTTGCTGGCCAGGCGCACAAGGTGCTCAATGGTGTCTGGTTGGGTTGTTTTCCTTTTATTCGGGGGTCTTCCTTCCTTTCTTCCTCCCTCCATCCCTCCCTCCCTTCCTTCTTTCTCTCTCCGCCTTTCCTTCCTTCCCTTTCTTCCTTTCCTTCCTTTTTTTCTCCTTTCCTTTCTTTTCCTCTCCTCTCTTCTTTTCCTTCCTTCCTTCCTCCCTCCCTCCCTTTCTTCTTTCCCTTCCTTCCTTCCTTTCTTTAGTTCTTTCTTTCTTTCTTTCTTTCTTTCTTTCCTTCTTCTTTCTTCCCCCTACCCTTTTTTTCCTTCTAGATAGGGACTGGAGAGGTCTGCATACCCTGGATGCTTCCCCACGCACACACACACACTGGTTAGAACACAGGATGTGAGGATAATGATCCAGGCCCTTCCTCCCATCTTCCCTGAAGGGCTGAGAGGGAAGGACTTTGTTGCCAAGTCCCTGAAGGGAAGGAGCTAGGGAAGGAAGCCCCTGCCTGCATAAGAGGGTAAGGACCTCAGGCCAGGACCCACTCACTCTGGTTCTAACTGGCCCTTCCTTCTGGGGAACTCTCAGGGGAGTGCGTGGTAAACTTTCTGAGAAAGAGAGTGAGACTGCAGCTGACCACTGGCTGGACCAGCCCTCCTGGCCACAGCGGCTGACGTCCACAGCACCTGGAGGAACGTGGCTCTGTCCCCAGTCCCTGACCATCCGGAGCATAACAGCCACATTCAGCTGGCTGCACCCACTGATGGGAATCCCCCGAAGGAGCCCCAGGAACCACAAATTCGAGGCTCAGCTTCCTGGTGCCTGGTTGGCTGCCCTCTGGTGGAATTCTAGGGGTTCCCTGGAGATGACTCAGAACGTGGGGGTAGAGGAGTGGCAAATGAAGATATTTAAGCCAAGCATCATTGTTATCTGCTTTGCATAATAGGCTTGTTTATACAAAAGACTTTGTTTGAAGAAAGGGTTCAGTTACTTTTAAGAACTGCAAATCATTGCTTTAGAAACAGCAATTTCATTGGGTAGGTTGGTGAAGACCCTTAGGGGATTCCACAGGGCGGTGGGGCAGGGAGTTGCCTGTATTTTGTGAAGGATTCTTGGGGGTTCAGATTTGCCCTGTCTGAGAGCCCGCAGTGTGTAGGAGGTGGGTCTGAGAAGGCTGAGCCAGGCAGATCCCACAGACAAATCGTGTCCTTTCTGTGTCCCTCCTCTGACTGGTCATAGGTCCAGAGGCTTGCCTGCCTGTCCTGGGTTTATACGGGGTGCTGTCTTGGGGGTCGGGGCCACGCCTTACTGCGATTACAGCCTCAGTGTGTTGTGTCAGGGAGAGGTGGTTGCACACCCCAGCCCCACAGCCTTCAGGTGTGCCTCTAAGGGGAGAAAACGGGGCTCCCTTCAACCCAAGAGGATAGGGAGTCTTCTCAGCATGACTTGGGCCACAGAGACTCCTCTGACAGACAGAACAAGGGAAGCGGGGGCCTCTGGAGAGGGTGACATGGCCCCTGGGGTTCCCCAGCTCCCTCCAACTATCCTCTCAGGGCTTCAGGAGGTGGGCACTAATGGAAGGGGATCCTTGAGAGAAAGGGAGGAAAAGAGGGCTGCCCAGGAGGAAGCTGTGCCTCAGGTTGGCCCCACACCTGGAACTGGTATGCTGAGAGGCCAGGAGTGAAGGGAACTAGACAGGCCCTAGTCCCAAGACTGTCCTCCCCTCCCAGAGCCGATATGCTTTACCTCCCCCACCACCACATGCACACCCTTCTCCCCGGGGCACATTCTTTCAGTTCCCCCTGCTTGGCTGTCCCAGAATGCGCCCATGGTCTTCTCCCCCTCCGCCCTAAGCCCTTTCCACAGACCCAGCCAGATCACTCCTGGTCTGAGACAAGGGTTCCTTCTCTGTTTCCCACCTATTCCTGCAGAGCTCCTGCATTACCTGCCCAGGTGAGCCTGTGCCAGAAGCCCAGGTCCTCTAGGGGGCGGCAGAGAGAGTCCAGCCCAAGCAGCCAAAGAGCCTCGTTCTCCATGCATTTCTGTCCCTGAATTGCTGGGCGCCTCAGGACAATCCACTGCCCTCTCTGGGCCTCATTTCTACATTTGCTTTTTGGGGAGATGACTCCCTGTCAGACATACAGCTGTGGCTGAGCTGCTGTAGGAAGACTAGGAGCAGGAGGTGGAGACGTGAGTGTACAAGCTGCCCGGAAGGAGTGTTGGAGGCTAAGGGGTGGGGCGGGGTGGGCACAAGCTGTGTGCTGAGGGTAAGAGGGTGCCACGGCTCAGAGCCCCTCCACCTCCAGGACAGCAGACCAGTGACCACAGACAGGCCAGGGAAGCATGGTGGTGGAGCCTGGCGGTCAGGGACCTAGCTCCAGGCCCTGGGACCTCAGAGCAGAGAGCACCGTGTGCCTGGAGGGGCCTGGCACCCCTGCAGCCCTGCGTGCCCACGAATCGCTTCTCCCTCTGCCACTCCTGGGTTTTTTCAGCTCTGACTACAGGACTAATAGATTTGGGATTTCTCTTTGTAAAGAAAAATATAAGCCTGGCATATGGGGCCGGGAGGTTCCTAGCCCACCCAGATGCCTAGGATCCTGCGGCCCTCTTCCCTGGGGAGGGCTGGAGTTTGGGCTTAGTGGATGCGGTTGGCCCTGCCCAGGAGGACTGGGAAGTCAAGGAGGCTGGAGAGGCCGGGGCCTGGCTCTGGCCTCCGCCAAACTGCACTGGGGAGGCCCAGAGGGGTTTATTTGGATTTTTTAATTATCATTTTTACTTTTTTTCTCCTCATGAAAAAGTTTTAATATACACAGTAAATTAAGCCCAGAAAAAGGGAGGGGGGCACATTTCATCTTTAATCTATTTACTTCTGAATATTTAACATACAATTCTGGCACCAATCACCAAATTTAACTGGAAAATTACTCACTAATCTGTTTGCTTATTTGGAATAATTGGGTCGGCTGCCAGCGCGAGGATTCCCCCCCCTGTTTAATATCTCAGTTAGTAGTCCAATTTCAGCTTGGCGGCATAATTACTCTGACAGAGCTGTAGCCACGGGGCCTGGGAGTGGGGCTGCTTTTAAACCGTAAATTATGAAGGATTAGCATTTATGAATTTTAAATCAGGGCTGGGGTAGGAGACACTAAAGCTGCTTAACGCTGGGGAACAGCAGCCTCCACTCAGCAGCGGAAGCCGTAACCCTTCCGCTCCCAGGACGTGGGAACCCAGGGCACAGGGACCGGTGACTCAGGAGGTGTGGAAACACAAAGGCCACAGGGGCAGGGGAGCTGACGCAGTGCTGGGGCTGGAGCCCTGGGGTTAGAGACCTGGGAGGGGGGTAGAGCAAAGGGCTCTGGCC
>NW_024424008.1:4309917-4311080 GCF_017311325.1 Ursus maritimus
AGTGTACAAGCTGCCC
The DNA here is from genome assembly GCF_017311325.1 of Ursus maritimus. Taxonomy (NCBI): domain Eukaryota; kingdom Metazoa; phylum Chordata; class Mammalia; order Carnivora; family Ursidae; genus Ursus; species Ursus maritimus. Next base: position 4,309,934 of record NW_024424008.1, read on the forward strand.
GGAAGGAGTGTTGGAGGCTAAGGGGTGGGGCGGGGTGGGCACAAGCTGTGTGCTGAGGGTAAGAGGGTGCCACGGCTCAGAGCCCCTCCACCTCCAGGACAGCAGACCAGTGACCACAGACAGGCCAGGGAAGCATGGTGGTGGAGCCTGGCGGTCAGGGACCTAGCTCCAGGCCCTGGGACCTCAGAGCAGAGAGCACCGTGTGCCTGGAGGGGCCTGGCACCCCTGCAGCCCTGCGTGCCCACGAATCGCTTCTCCCTCTGCCACTCCTGGGTTTTTTCAGCTCTGACTACAGGACTAATAGATTTGGGATTTCTCTTTGTAAAGAAAAATATAAGCCTGGCATATGGGGCCGGGAGGTTCCTAGCCCACCCAGATGCCTAGGATCCTGCGGCCCTCTTCCCTGGGGAGGGCTGGAGTTTGGGCTTAGTGGATGCGGTTGGCCCTGCCCAGGAGGACTGGGAAGTCAAGGAGGCTGGAGAGGCCGGGGCCTGGCTCTGGCCTCCGCCAAACTGCACTGGGGAGGCCCAGAGGGGTTTATTTGGATTTTTTAATTATCATTTTTACTTTTTTTCTCCTCATGAAAAAGTTTTAATATACACAGTAAATTAAGCCCAGAAAAAGGGAGGGGGGCACATTTCATCTTTAATCTATTTACTTCTGAATATTTAACATACAATTCTGGCACCAATCACCAAATTTAACTGGAAAATTACTCACTAATCTGTTTGCTTATTTGGAATAATTGGGTCGGCTGCCAGCGCGAGGATTCCCCCCCCTGTTTAATATCTCAGTTAGTAGTCCAATTTCAGCTTGGCGGCATAATTACTCTGACAGAGCTGTAGCCACGGGGCCTGGGAGTGGGGCTGCTTTTAAACCGTAAATTATGAAGGATTAGCATTTATGAATTTTAAATCAGGGCTGGGGTAGGAGACACTAAAGCTGCTTAACGCTGGGGAACAGCAGCCTCCACTCAGCAGCGGAAGCCGTAACCCTTCCGCTCCCAGGACGTGGGAACCCAGGGCACAGGGACCGGTGACTCAGGAGGTGTGGAAACACAAAGGCCACAGGGGCAGGGGAGCTGACGCAGTGCTGGGGCTGGAGCCCTGGGGTTAGAGACCTGGGAGGGGGGTAGAGCAAAGGGTCC
>NW_024424008.1:4311090-4317352 GCF_017311325.1 Ursus maritimus
CCCCCCCCCCCGGTCTGGTGCGGCGCAGCCTCCCTCTGATCAGCAAGAGCTCAGCTCCATTGCCCCAGAGGCAGCTTGGAGCGCGGACCTAGGGGTCGAGGTGCGTCCCGCAGCCCTCGCAGGCCAGCGCCCTCACACGGAAGAACGTGAGGGTCTCAAGAATCCCCATGTGGCCCGAGCCAGTCTGACCCAGAGCCGTCTGGCCCGCCACACTCCCCCAGGGCCGGCGCTCTCAGCTCTCGCCTTCCTTCCCACTCTTCCTCCATCCCCACCCCAGGCCCCTCTCCCACGCAGGGCGGCCACGGACCCAGCTTCGGAGCCAGGCGGACCTGAGTCTGAAACCCAGGGATGCTCTTCGTGAGCTGCGTGACCTCGGACAAGTTGCTGAACCTTGCTGAGTACCTCAGCTGAGCGGAGACAGCAACTTCTACCCGGCAGGGCCACCGGAACCTTTCGTCAGATTCCATGAGTGGGGCACCAGGCACGGTGCCCGGCACGTGGCATGCGTGTATCGGGTCAGCTCCCTGCCCTCTGGGGTCTCCCCAGACCCGAGTGCACACCTTGCATCCACTCCCCATTCCCTGCGCCTCCTCCCTCAAGCACAGGGAAATCCCAGCCTCTGGCCTTACGGCGCCTGCCCAGGGTGGGTCTCAGGCTTCCGCTGGCTCAGATACCAGTGGCCACTGGCGCAGAGACTCTGAAGCCGGGCCAGCTGTGTCTGAACTCTCACACTGTCATTCACTAGCCGGGTGACCTTGAACAAATTCTTTAGCTTCTCCATGCCTCAGTTTCCTAATCTGCAAAATGGGCATAACAGCAGTCGTATCTTATCATCTTGCCTTTAATAAGATGAAGCGTGTTAATTATCATAGTGTATTTGGAATCACATCTACACACAGTGAGCCTGAGTGGTGGCCATTATTTTTATTCATCATCCTTATGAGGAAGACGACTGCTGCCCGCTCTGGGGAACCTGCCTGTGGTAAGGCTGCACATCGACTTCTCTAGGGCTTGAGGGATCTCCAGGTTGCCCACAAAAATAGGAGGAAAAGAGACAGGATCTGAGTGGGCAGAAAAAGGCCACCGAGAACCTCACTGAGGACCAGTCTGGACTCCATCACTCTGTTCGGGAGCAAGCAGTCCTTACAGTGGTCAGACTTCTTCCTGTTCCATCTGTGGGCGATGGGGCCTTCCTGTGACCTGCAGCTCTGGAAGGGCCTCCTGAGGCACCTGAGGGGGCAGATCCCTGAGATGTGAGGGACAGGAGAGAAGGCACAGGGGCACATCAGCCCCGAGAGCCCCTCTGCGTGGGCCAGCCCTCCTTCCCAAGCTGGCCAAGATCTGTGTCCTCCAGGGTCCTTAGACTGAGCTAGACCGGGGAGGGGTGGGGGCCACTCCAGGCATTCCACGATGCAGGGTGAGCCCAGATGCTCACTCTTTGCCTCCAGGACCCCCACGGCCCCCAGCCAGACTCAATAGCACCGTCGTGTAGGCAAGTGACAAGCTGCCTAATGCGTGTCCTCCCCTTTCTGGACCTCATTTTGCACATCTGAAAGAAGAGCAGGAGGGGGTCTGGGGGTCTGTGATTCAAGTTCATGGCTTGTACTCTCAGCAAATGGACATAGCATGTCACCCACCTGTTCTCTGCAGAGGCGGTCCCACAGCCCACCCACAGGTGCAGGCTGGGTGCAGTCTGGCTTTATGTGACATCCTGGAGGGACTGGCTGCCCCACACCATCCATGACCTCAGGCTTAATGACAGACCAAGCCATGTCGCAGCCCACCCGGGGCTCCACAGGCCCTCACTGCTGTTACTGCTCTTTTTAAAAACAGCCTGCTTGGTAATTTTGCTTCAGCAAATAAATCCTTAAAGGATTCCCCCTTTTTACCTCCATATACACCACACCATCGCCCCCCGCCATCTGGCCTTTAAGGACCACAATCTGGGGGCTTAGAGAAGTGGAAGGGGGTTTCTGCAAGTCCAGGCAGACATCAGGCTCGATTCCCAGGGGCCCCCCAAGATTCCTGGCCCGGCTGGTCCGCAAGCACGCTGGGATGCTTGATGGATGGAAAGTGCCTGGTTTGTGGAGTCCTTGCTGAGCTTTGTGATAACTCATTATATTTCTTTCTTTACAAATTGCCCCATTAGCACTCCCGAATTGAACAGAATCATAAAGCTGGGAGCATCCCAGCCTGAGCTGAGCTGGGGCCATGAATTACCTGTGGCTGGAAGGCCTGCATTTTGGGGAGGAAGCTGGGGACCGCTGGCGAGAGCAGGCCCTACATCCTGCAAGGGAAGTGGGTTTGTTTTCTTTAAACTCCAGAGAATATAAGAGTTCTAACCAAGTCCTGCAGGATTTAAATAGCAAGATCTGCCACGCTGTTCATTGGCTTTCAAGCTGGGGGCTCTGATCCCTGTTTGAGGGGTTAAACTCTAACCCCATTAAGCCATTTATGGAAAGCTGACCACCAGGGAGGGAGGCGGCCCCTCTTCCTGCAGCCTCCCTAAAGCCCACAGCTTCCGAAACTGCTTGTCACTCTCAGTCAGAGGATTCTAAACAAGTAGGCGCTAATCCCCTCTGTTAAGGAGATACTTATTTTGTCTGAAAAACTTCAAAGAGCCCATGACAGACACTCAAAATCAAAATTAGCATTCCAATGAGGATTTAAAAAATAATAATTCTTACAGTTCTGCTGAGGAGAGGAGAGGGGAAGTGACTGGCCAGGAGGCGGGGGAGGAGGGCCAGCGCCTTTCATCTGCCCACCCGGAGGGGCTCTGGGATCTGCCCCTGCTGGCTCCCTCCACAAAGAGGCCTCCAGGGGGGACAGGAAGTGGCAGCTGCCCCCAAGGATGCCCAGAGGAGAACCCAAGGCTCGGGGAGGGAGATGGCGTCCGGGCCATCAGCTCCTGAGCTGCTGTGGAACCAGGCACTTGGTCCCAGGGATGCCTTGGGGCTGCCCGCCTGAGGGCCACCAACAGGGCCTGCAGGAGTGCGGACAGGCTGACAAGCGTCCTGGGGCAGCTCGGCGGGGCAGCGGAATGCGGAATACGGAGGCCCTTGCCAACACACCTGCCCACATGCAGGATCCCAGCACTCCCAGCAGCCTCCCTTCTGGAGCTCAGCGAGCCTCCTCCTACCTCCAGGCCTGACCTCTCACTTTGCTGGACCATTCCCCCCAGCACAGCGTCACCCTGGCCTGCCCCACCAGTCCAGGAAGCCTCTCTAGTCCTCTCTCACCTGTCGTGCGGGCATTTTATTTCTCAAGGGACCCTCTTGTCCCAGATTCCAAATTCCCAGGCCAAGAGGAGCTGTCATCTCCAGACAGGGCACTCCTTTCTCCCAGCTCTGAAGTCCCTCAGCTCCTGCAGGCCTCCGGGGCCTCCCTTGGCTTCTGGGTCCAGTCCCCCACTGGCTCTATTGGCTCTGGCTTGGGCTTCCCAGGAAGCCAGGGGGCAGGACCTCTCCCCTCCTACTCCACTTGGCCAGGCTGCCCCAGGCCTGTTTGGTGTGGCCCCCTGCAGGGAGGACCCTACACTCCAAGACTGTTAGTGCAGGGGTCACAGAAGTCCCCAGGGGCCCTCAGTGTTCCTCTCCTCCCCCAGTACACACCACTTTTCTGCGTCCCCCTCCCAAGCTCTGTCTCCTCTGCTCTGCTCCAGGGCTGATCCAGAACCAGCTTCTGTCCATCGCTCAGTGTCTGTCCGTGTGTATGCCTGCTCTGTGCCCGGTGCTGCATGCCGATGGGCACACCCGGCCAGACCCTGCTCTTGGGACCCCTCCAGCCACATGGTACAATAAGCAGCAGGGCTGGGCCGTCAAAGTGTAAAAGGTGTGAGCATTTGACAGGGGGGTCAGAGAAGTCCATCTGGGGGCTCCCTCAGCAGCTAGGTGCTAGTGAGCTTCTGTAGGAAGTCTCCAGGTGGTGGAAAGAACAGAGGCTTCTGGTAGAGAGAGCAGTGTGCAAGTGCAGGGGGGCAGAGAAGCCTGGGAATGAGAGGGAACCCCGACTCTCAGCTCAGACAACCGCAGCGCCCCTTCCTCTTCCCTAGACCAGGTCCCCAGGCCCACGATGAAGGGAGAGAGCTAGCTTCCTCTCAGCTCTCTGCATCAGGAGGACACAGTGAGAGGTTGGCAGTCTGCCACCCCAAAGCAGGCTCTCCCCAGAACCCAACCATGCTGGCACCCCGATCTTGAACTTCTAGCCTCCAGAACTGTGAGAAATGAATTTCTGTTGTTTATAAGTCTCTGGTATTCTAGGATAACAGCCCAAACTAAGACAGACTTACTCAGCGTCAAATGCAAACCAGGCTTTAGATGAAGTCTCCTGACTCCAGCTTCTGGCCCTCCCATGGCCTTGCTGGACCCCGAGGGTGCCCAGGGCGCTGGGGTGGAGGTCCGCAGGCTGGGGCTAGAGATTGGCATCACATGCTGGGTCTGCTGCTGACCTCCCATTCATGGCCTTAGGCGGGTCAGGACTGCACTGAACTGGGGGCCCCGACTGGCCCTGACCTCTCATCCTGTCGGCTGTGCAAGAAGGTCAAGTGGAGACAGAGCAGAACGGCAGATGTTTCCCGCACCGGCTCTGGGCCAGGACCCATGTTGTGCACGGGGACGGTCTTTACCCGGAGGACTTGCCATCAGGATGGGACAATGACAACACAGTGAGGCAAGGCCTAGACGGGGAGAGCAGATGGCACTGTGGGGGCAGTGAGGAAAGGGTTTCATGGGAGATGGGAAAGGTGATACTTGAGCTGGGTCTGGGAAGAGAGGCAGAAAATCTGTTCAGAGGCCTCTTTCTGCAGCTGGGACCCACCCAGCTTCTTAAAATCCCAGGTCCTCAGCTATCCCTGACCGGTGAACAGCCCAGATGGGGAAAGCCCACTAAGGAAGCACGAAGTAGGGAGCCCAGCCTTGCCCACAGTCCCGCTAGACAGGCAAAGGCTGGTCTCAGTGGTGGCTGCTGCTGCGTCCTCCTCACCAGAGCCCCTAGGAGCCTAGCCTCGGCTCTTCCCCCTTTCTTTCAGGCATCCTGGGAGTCTTTGGGATGAGACGAGTCTGCCCATGGGCCAAGCTTGGGCCGGAGAGGCAGCCAGAGTCCCGCCTGCCCGGAGCCGGAAGCCGGAAGCCGCAGCCCAGGGTAGGAGCGGCTGTAGCCTCAGGGCCTGCGGGGCCTGCACTCTGCGGTCAGGGTTTATCTGCCTCTCGCCCCCACCTGGCCACTAGGCCCGATGCTGGTAATGAGCATCTCTCGCCCCACCGTGGCTCAGAGGAGGCCTCCTGGCAGCCCGGCCTTGTTCTCATTGTCCTGCTCCAGCCCAAATGCACCAGGCCCAGGCCTCAATCACGATCAATGGGCCGAGGAGGTGCTGACAAGGCACTTTCATCTTTTCTCAAGGCCGGTGTTTGAACTTCTCCGAGCAAGCGGCCTTCCCAAACGGGCCTGTCTTCTAAGAAGGCGGCCAATCTCCTTTCCCTTGCTTCCTAAGCAGGCTGATCCTGAGAGTTATTGAGGCACAAAAAAGGAGACGTTCAAAGGCAAATCTAAATTACCGTCCTCTTCAAACTGGGGAAAAGTCTTATTAAGTCACCTGCGTGTGAATCCCGGCCTATTTCTGTCTGCAGACCTTTCTTCCTTTGTGCCGCATAAATGGACACATCTTATTGATTTTCTTTCAACCTGGATCACCTCCATAGCTGTGAATATGGGCCGACAAATCCCACGTCTTCCTTGCCGGTGGGGCTGCGAAAGAATGGGGGCGCAGCCAGGCGGGCCCAGCGTGCCCGGGAGTGCGGCACCCTCCTCACCACCCACCGTGCGCCTCCCCGCAGGAGTCGGCAGACCTCCTGAGAGCCACCCTTCCCTCGGGGGCACCAGGGGAGGCCCCCTGCGCCTGCGGGGAGGCTTTGGGCCTGGGGAGCTGGCACGTGGGGCCTAGCAGCCCCTTCCTGGGTAGTAGGACGACTCCAGGGATCCTTGAAAGTGCCCACCTCTGCCCTCAGCCCGTTCTCTCATTTTCTGTGCCTCCTACTGCCCATCCTCTGTGATTCCCCCACCCCAAGCCCTCGCCACTTTGGTCACTCCATTTCCAGCCCTGACTCTTTGCCCAACAGGCTACCTGTGCTTCTGCCTCAGGGCCTTAGCAGTGCTGTTCTCACACCCGGAAAGCTCTTCCAGCAGACATCCTCCTTCAAGTCTCCACTCAAATGTCAAGTTCTCAGTGAACCTTTCCTGGCCGTCCCCCTTAAAATGCCCCCCCCCC
>NW_024424008.1:4317370-4386988 GCF_017311325.1 Ursus maritimus
CCCCCCCCCCACCTATTCCCCTCGAACACTTTATCTGTCTACACAGCACTAACTACAACCGACATATTCTACGCTTTACTTGCTTGTGTGGCCGTCTCCCCCCGACTCAGGTCTAAACTCCTCGTCAGCAGGAAGGCTTGCGGGACAGGCCCCTGTGCGAGTGTGTCTCGCCCCGTCAGATCCAGCTGGCCAGGACAGCGCCGCAGAAGCCCTCTGGGCCCTCAGCTGCCCTCTACAAGCCCCTCCCAGGGGATGGGTCCCCCTGTGGGGACACCAGGGCTGCCGCCCGCCTCCCCCATTATGTCTCTAGTCTGGGCAAGTAGGTGTAACAATTACTATACACCATGGTCTGAACGTTTGTGTCCCCCTCCCTCTCCCACCACAAATTCGTATATGGAAATCCTAATTCCTAAGGCGATGGTATTAGGATACGGGGCCTATCGGAAGTGATTATAGAAGAGGCCCCGAGCTCCCCAGCCCCTTCCGCCATGTGAGGGCACAGCAAGAAGTCAGCAGTCTGTAAGGCGGAAAAGGGCCTTCCCTGGAACCCGACCATGCTGACCCCTCCTCCTGGTCTCCCAGCCTCCCCAAGTGCGAGAAATACACGTCTGCAGTTTAGAAGGCACCCGCTTCGGTGTTCGCTGCAGCAGCCCTGGCTGGCTGACGGGAGCCCGGCGGCTAGGCTCGGCTCTCCCAGGGCGTGTCCCCGAGGGACTCTCCTTCCATCTCCTGACCTTGGTCTTCCCACGTGCGACATGGAACCCGAGGACCCTTTGGAGGTCTGATCGTCAGAGCCCCTGGCCCCTTCTGGGGAAAATCTGAACCACCAGCTGGAGGTGCTGGGCTCGTGGGCTGGGCAAGCCCCCCCCCCCCCCATGAGCTCGTGTCACTGCTCACCTTTGGGCTGTGTTGGGCCAGGAGGGTGGGCGGAGAGCACGGGATAGAGTGGAACGTTGGGCCCAGGCCTAGAAGGGACGGGTAAGGGGGTGGCAGTGAGCCACAGGCCAAGCAGCCAGGCCACGAGGATCAGAAGGCCACCAAACCTGACCTCAGCCCTCAAGGAGACTTTGCACTGATCAATTCTTCATGTTTGGGGTGGGGGTGAGGAGGGAGTGGCCTGGAGTCTCTGAGTCAAGCCCATGCCGCTGTGATCTCCTCTTCTCCCAGCTTGAATGTGCTCAACAGAATCCTGGTCACCAGCTCAGCCCTGGGGCTGACCCTGTCACTGACCCTCCGAGAGGCCCGTTTCTCTCCATTAGTCTACGGACTTGCCTAGTGAGGCCAGTGATTCCTGCCTGTCCACTCTGCCGAGCCATGATGCCAGACAGCTCCTCCCCCATCCTCCCTGTTCTTGCCTTGACTGAAGTGTGGTCCTCCTCTCCCTACGATACTTGCAGTCACTTCCTAACTGGCCTCCCTGACCCTGACCCTAAACCCTTGGCTGCCCTGGGCTGGGAGGATGGGTTCCAGCACACAGCCCCCAATGACCGTGCTCTAAAAATCTGGTCCTGTATCTCCCTCTTGGAAAGCTTGCATTGCCCCTGGGCCTAGACGAGGGTACAAACTTGAAGAAGGAACTCCGCCCCGAGTTGTTCAAGTGCAGAGTCCTTCTTTAAAAATGACTTTTACAAGGCTTCTGTAAGTCTTGTGCCAGATCTTGTGTAAATCTGGGGCCCAGCTGGACTCGCCGTAGTCCCCGCCCTGCGTCACCCTCAAATCCAGATAAACTCCACATTCCTTCACTCGGCTCAAGATACCACCCCACCCCACCCCAGCCCTCTCCTGCCTCGTGTCCCACCCAATCCCCAACGCCCCTGCGCCTCACCACCACTGAGCCTGTGGGGTCATTCCCCTCTGTGCTCCCCGACTTCTGGGTTTCTGCACCCTCTCCCCTCCTGGGCCTGTCTCCTCTTGGTCTTCCAGGCTTCACTTGGCTGTCCCCTTTTCCAGGTAAGCCTCCTTTAGGCCAGGTGGATAAGGGGTCTCCTCTGCTCCCAGGGTCCCCATGGGAGGAGGACAGGGCACTAACCACATTGTACTACAGCTGGCCATTTAGGGTCCCTCTCTCTCAATGGGATGAGTCACCTTTGAGGGCCAGAACAATGCGTGGCTTTTCTGCTTTTCCGGCTCTGGGCCTGGCCCCAGTAAGCTCTCGGTAGGTGGTAGATGGATGAGAGAATAACCCGCAAGTGCGAGGGCGCATCAAAGCGCTCGCTGTTAGCCCCGCCCAGCACATGGGCCCCGCTGAGAAACCCCATGCATCTGCTTGCTGGGGAGAAGCAGACAGACAGATGGAAGCAAGCGAGGCCTAGGAACTCTTTGGGGAAAGAAGCTCATTTCCAAACGGTAGGCATATAGGCCGTGGGAAGACAAAAAAATTCTCAAAATTAAACCAAAGGAGGGGTTTGGGGAGCGATGGGGCTCCGAGGGATTTATTAATGCACGCCTTCGAGTGATTCTTCCTCCTGCAATCCAGGCACTGGGTTAGCACTGACTTCCAAATTATATTTAATTGGACAATTATTCAAACTGAAAAACCTGCACAGAAAACGAAGGCGGTCCTTAATAAACACCTTGTCTCCTCAGCCCCAAACAGGCAAGTCGTTTACTGACCCAAGAGGCACAATTTTGTCTTTGGTAAATTTATTTTGAAGTAATTGCCGACTCCAGGAGTAACCATTTTTCAAAGGGAAACTTGGCTCTAGCTAGCAGAATAATAAATTGTTCCCTGACCCGTGTGAAGCCTCATCCCATTAGAAGGATGCGCGCTTAGAGGGTGCAGGGTGGAGGGTGGAGAGCGGCGCGCACCGGGAGGCTCTGCGCGCAGCACCCGCACCCCGCGCGCGCTCCCAGGGGCCTCCCGCGACGACCAGGGCGTGCCCACCCGCACGAGCCCGCACCTTCTCCGCAGAAGCGGCTGCAGGGCTGGCCCGGGCCATGTCACCTCGCCACGCTCGCCACCGCCACCGTCAAAGCAGAAGGCTACGGCTGGGCTTGAGCGCAGCCCCGGGAGCCTCTCCTCCCGCGTCGCCTCCCGGACCCCGCCCACTCACGCCGCCGCCGGGACGCCCTCCGCCCCTCTCTCGGGGCCTGCGCGGCCCTGGCCTGCCCGCCCCCTCCCGCCCCCTGGGCTCGTGCGGAGTCGCGCCGGGGCAGACGGGCCTCCCAGGCAGAAGGCGCACGCGCGCCTCCGCACCTTGCTGAGCAGCCGAGGGCCTCGGGGAAACCTGCTTTAATGAATAGAAGTACGTTTATAAATAGCATATCCATATGCAAATGAGCACCTCCACCAGCCTGGAAACGGGCTGGTCTCTGATCGCTTCCTTTTAAGTAAACACAGTTTGTAAAAACTGGGGCCTTTTTTCAGGAAAGGAAGGGACTTCCCTTGATTCGCAGAGGGATTCCAACTTGCTTTCCTCGAAGAACGAGGTTCCTTCCTTCCATGTGGAGTGCACTGCAGTGCCCTCAAACTGATCTTGGGCCTCTCTGATAACGACCAGGGGTCTTGGTTTTTATCAGTGATGAATCCAAGTGCCCACAACAGTGGCCGCGGCCAGCTGGTGTCCAATAAATGCCGCTCACCGCTGTGGACTCCTGCAGAGCCCGTCCTCCAGAGAAGCCTCAGCTGCTCCTTCCAGCCCCTCTTCAGACCTTGAGAAAGTAGAGCTTACAGAGGGGACATCGGCTGGAAAGACCCTCACGTGTGATCGGTTATCCTCTGCCCTCTCTCTCCAGCCGGGGAGACCAGCCCCGAAAGGCCAGTCAGTGCGCCCCACCTACAAAGCAGGTGCCAGGCTGAAGCAGAGGCGGAACCCGGGTCTCTTCTGAGTACAGGCTGCCTCCCAACATCAGCCTGGCTCCAATCTCAGTGGAAACACATTCCAACGAGCTCTAGCCGTGAGCGGGTCCTCAGAGAGCACCTTTGGCTACACGCCTACGTTTTACAGTCGGAGAAACTGAGGCTCCCAGAGACCCCAGGACATACCTCGAGGGGGCTTTCCCCAGGCTCTCTGGCGTTAATATGCAGCCTAGGAGTTAGGGCCAGGTACCCCATCACCGCCTTTAGTCTTCTTGGGAGCCTCAGGGCTCGGGCCGCTGTATCTAGCAAGGCCACGTTGCCAGAGGGCAGTGACCCCACAGAGCAGGGAGGCTGCCTCTGTTGGGTTCTGATTCCTCATTCACCTCCCCCCTAGCTTTGCGGGCAGTTTCTGGGCCACCCAGGGGGCCTTTCCCACACCACTCCCGTTGCCTCCCTGAAATCTTCTGCTTTGCTCCTGTCCCTGGGCTCCCAGAGCAACTCTCCACATGCCCACAGTCGCCTCCCCACCTGCTAACTTCTCGATTTTGTGACTGTGGCCTCGCCTTCTGCCCTAACGGGAGAAGAAATAATACCTCGTTGAGCAATAACAGCCTGAACCGACAGCTGGAAGAACGGGGTTTTAGCCGGGGCAGACCGGATACAGGGAGAATGTGTCCAGAGAGGGCCGTGGGGAAGCTGTGGGACATTTGGGGCTTAGGAGAGGGGCTAAGGAGGCGAGCCCCAAGGTCGCATCTGACTGTAACCCCTGCCCCTCTTTTAACCCACTGTGTGGGCTCCGAAAGTCATAGCACCTTCACAGACTGTTTTCTTGTCTGGAAATGCAATGATAAATAGAGCCTAGATCATTAAGTCGCATGATTATGAGATCTCACACTTTTGGAACACTCGCTATAACTATTCTAAACACTGCATTCACACACTCGTTTGATCTGCGCTGCAAGCCTGTGAGATAGGTATTATTTCCCCATTTGACAGATCAGGAAAATGAGACAGGTTAAGCTACTTGCCCAAGGCCACATAGCGAGTAGGCATTCTTCCAACAGACATAATAGACCCGGCATACTGTGAGAACTCCGTAAATATTACTATTTCTATTATGAAGACCTGATGTTCCCTGTACCAGTCCAAGTAGCAGAATGAAGCCCACTGGGGGGGAATCAAGGGGGCGAGTCGTGTGCCAGAGAGAGTGAATGGAGCAGGGATGTTGGGCAAGAGCAGCCTCCGATATTTTTAAGATTTGTGTATTTATTTTAGAGAGTGAGTGGGGGGAGGGGCAGAGGGCGTGGGGAGCGGGAGACGGAATATCAAGCGGGCTTCATGCCGAGCAAGGAGCCGGAGCCCAAGCCCAGAGCCGGGCTCCACCCCAGGACCCTGAGATCATGACCTGAGCCAAAATCAAGAGTCGACGTTTAACCGACAGAGCCACCAGGCACCCCTGCCTCCGGTATTTCTGATGGAGACGTTGAGGCCCCTCCCTGGGCAAGCATTTGCATCCAGGATTTACATAAGAGCCAGGAAATATCCTGGGAAAAGACTCAGAACCACATACAATCCTTTCATCTGGGTTCTAGGGCCGCTCGGAGAACAGGCCCCAGGTGCGGCTCGTCCAAAGGCTGATAGCGGCTGACGGGGCGGGCAAACCCAGCCAGGTCAGGGCCCCCCGCAGGAAAGTGGGGTACGGCCCTGCAGCTGGAGGGGCTGGGCAGGGAGGAAATCCTCTCTCCCCCCTCCCCCCTCCCTCCCACAAATATGTGTTGAGCACTTACTGGAGCAAGGCCTGTGCTGGATGCCGGGGAGATGGTGAAAGACAGAATACTGATCTTCATGGAGTTAATAGTCTAGAGGGAGAGATGGCCCAGAAAACCCATCCATTGCCTGTGGTTTGAGACACGGGCAGAGGGCAGTGCTGGGAATTGGGGACACAGTCCCCGCTTGGAGGGCTCACGTGTGTGTGACAGGCAGGGGTGGTCAGGAAGGGCCTGCGGGCCAGGCTGAGCGGCCAGGGGCTGAAGGGTCTACACGAGGGCTGTTGCGATGAGAGGGAGCTCCAGAAGAGGAGGGTGAGACCGGAGCAGGGAGACGAGGAGGACAGCTCAGAGCAAGGTGACGGTGACCTGGCCTTGGAGAGCGGCAGTGGGGATGGAGGTCAATGAGGTTTCAACAGTACCTAGAAGGGCATGTACTGGGGACGGAGTGACAACTGTCCTAGGTGCTGGCTGGCTGTGCTTTACGTCCATTCTCCATCCTCACAGGAATGCTCCCGGGGAGGTCCCATGGGCCACAACCAGGCAGAAAGCAGGTGGCGCGCTCCAGCCGAGTCCTGTGGGAAGGGCTTAACCAGTGGGCTCTTTCCTCAGTGGGGAGCAGGGTTAAGAAGAGCTCTAAAGAATGGTGTTACACCTGAACTTGGAAAGGTGGGGAGCCACCACCACCCCAGGCCAGAGGGAAACGGGGAGGGAGAGGAGGGCGGTGGGGTGCCGGTCAGGACATGTTGTGCTTTGGCTAAAGGACACAGTGAGCCTGTGGTGACCCTGCAGGGACGCGAGTGGGAGAAGAGCAGCGAGGGCATGGAGCCAGTCCACGCAGCCAGCCACTGAGGCAGGGGGCCGGACGGGTCCAGCCCACGGTGGGCCAGCATGTAGAGGAGACGGGTCGGGGTGGCGCAGGTCTCTGGCGTAGGCGTGGGGGGCAGCTGGTGGTGTGACGCTCCGAGATGGAGTCAGAGACGAGGGACGGCAGGCCATCGTGAGGGAAGGCCCGTGCTTCCACCCCGAGGCTCCCACGCGGTCGGCGCTGGCTCTGTGCCCCGGAGGACAGGCCTCATCTTGTCCTTCGTCTATGTCTAAAACAAAGGACTTTCCGGCTCCATGAAATGGCCTCCTCGTGTTCCTCCAACCCCGCTGTCATCTTTCTTGCCGCCACAGCTCCAGGCCAGGCACATGGCCCCTTGGAGAACCTTCCTCCACGGGGCAGCATTTTGGGGAACCTGAGCTATTTGGGGACGGTAAGGGACAGGCTGGGAAGACAGACAGACAGAACTGAATGGGGCAAGTACAAAACCGCAAGGTGCTATACACTCAGCTATGCAAAATCACAGGTGTTTAGTTTCTGTTCCTCATCTCCTCTCGCTGTTGAGCCCCGATTCCCACAGGTGACAAGGAGGTGGGTCTGGGACATCCTTTGGCTTCCCAGGGACAGACGGCTCAGCCTTGTCCAGCTTGAAAGTCTCCTTCAGGGTTCTCAACAACTTTTTCATACTCAAGTCTTTCAGAATCAAGCTATCACGACTGTCTCTCTCCTCTTTTGTGTATCTTCCCTCTACTTCCCTAAGAAGGAAGTGGCCTGCTGGCGCCCCTCAGGTGGCAGGGGAAAGGCATCAGGCCCTCTTGCTACAGAAGATGGATATCAGCTCAAGCAAGGAGCAAACGCCCCGCCTCTGCCTTTTTTTGTTTTTTTAAAGATTTTATTTATTTATTTGACAGAGAGAGACAGCCAGCGAGAGAGGGAACACTAGCAGGGGGAGTGGGAGAGGAAGAAGCAGGCTCCCAGCGGAGGAGCCCAATGTGGGGCTCGATCCCATAACGCCGGGATCACGCCCTGAGCCGAAGGCAGACGCTTAACCGCTGTGCCACCCAGGCACCCCTGCTGTTTTGTTCTACTCAGGCCCTCAGTGCATTCGAAGATGCTCGCCCACACAGGTGAGGGTACTCTTTGTTCAGTCTACCAATGCAAACACTAATTCTTCCGGAAACATGCTCATAGACACACCCAGGGGTAATGTTTTACCCGCCTTCTGGACATCTGTTGGCTCAGTCAAGTTGACCCATAAAATTAACCATCACATGGGCCTTGGCCGGTGGCCCGCTGGGGCTGGACCATGAAAGCCTGGCTCCCTGGCCCTGGTCAGAACAACCAGAAGCAGTGTTTCACCCCAGAGTTCCCCCCACAGATTGGACTGACCCTGCCCTCTGGGGAACTGAAACTGTTTGAAATTCTAGGCCTGACACCCCAGGTTTCCCCTTCCTCCTGCCCACTCCTCACAGGCTTCTCCTGGAGGCACCTCCTTCATAAAGCACCAGAGCGCATCCTCATCCCGGGGGCTGCTGTCAAGGGCTCAGCCCGAGGCACCGTCTGCCCCAGGCCGTGAGCACGCAGGCGAAGAGCGTCAGCTGCACACTGAGCGCCTGCCACGCTCATTGCACGTCACAGGCCTTGTCTCCCTTCATCTTCAGAAGCCAGCTGCCGGACAGGACACATTACTGTTCCCACTTTACAGATGAGGACGCCAAGGCTCACGGCGCTGAAGGCCGTCCAGCTGGTAAGTGGTGGAGCAAGATTTGGATCCAGGACTGTGGGAGTCCACAGCCTGTGCCACTGTCTCATGCCCAGCCTGCCCTGGGGTACGATGAGCGATCCCGGCCCAGACTCCCAGGGCAGGCAGCAAGGCAGAGTGAGGAAAGAACAGATCCTTTTTGGAGAAATCATAGGAGAACAGAACAGAAAGAGCCCAAAGTGGGACTGTGTGTGGAGAAGCAGACACCTACCTGGAATTAGGACATGGGATTGGGAATGGGCCGGGCTGAGCCAACCCCCAGGCCGGTGCACCTGCCACAGGGAAGCACACCTACCAGAGAAGCTCAGGGGTTACACCTCACATTTCCCCGTTCCCTCACGGGGACTCTGGTCTGCTCCGTGCTGCTCTCCTGGCTACAGACACCTTAGCTTGTATCATAAGACTTCCAGCATGGCCCTGGCCTTTAGGAAGAAAAAGATAGGCCCGTGTGGGACACCGAAAGCAGAAATGATCTGCTCACAAAGGGTCTGGGTCAAGTTTGGGGACACAACCACTAGGCAACAAGTTTTGATCTCAATTCAAGGGCAGGATTGCCCCGATCGAGCTGCTGATGAGGGAGCCGGGGGAAGGGCATGGGCCTCAGCTGGATGGGGAGTGGGGTGTTAGGGGTGTCAGCAGGGGAGGCAAAGACAGGAGTGGCCCACATCTGGAACGTGTCCAGAGCTTTTGCCTGGGTCCTGGGAGGCTGCAAGAGTGGCTTCAAAGTCTAATGCAGCCCGCCAGGAGTCCAAGGTTCCCTTTCCTAAGATTTGGAGCCAAGCTCCCACTTGAGCTGAGACAGGGTTTGCGTCTAAATGGCAGGTGTGGGCGGCAGGTCATGGCTGTGTGCAGGGAGGGAGAGAGACGAGAGAGCCCGAGAATCACCGTGCTTTGGAGATGGCGCTGCGCTGCCCACACTGGCGGCAGGCTAAGTGACCGGGGGCCTTTAGTCTCAGGGCGCAGGCCACTAGCCCCCCACGCCCTTTGTCTCAAGAAATAGTTGGGACAGAAGAGGGCTCTGGGACAAGGGCAGGAGAGAGAGAGCACAGAACACTAGGCTGGAAACAAGAGAAGGAAATCCCTGGGTGTCCCCCACGGGGAGCTGGAAGGGACTCTGGGTTGACATGTCTGGGTCCCCAGATACGGTGATAAGTAAATAAGTCTCTCTCAGATAAGGAACCCCCACAGTCTGATACACGTGTAATCCCCAACTGTACCCTCGTCCAGGACGAAAACCCTCTCCCTGAAACCAAACTCCAGTTCCATTCCCTGATCCCGCCCCCTCTCCTACACTCGGACAGAAGTCTCTCTTGACCCCTGCCCTGAATCCAGGCTTCCCCCAACGCTACCCTGACTGACCCCAGACTGCACTGTCAATCCCCCTCCCCCCCACCTGCCGCCTTGGGACCCCAGCTCTGTTCGTTCAGAAGGACTGTGCCGGCCCCCTGGTGGCTGCTGCCCTCTGCCGGCCTTGCTCTGAGGGCCACAGGGGACCCCTTAGAGCAGCTGGGCTCTGCATGGCTCCGGCCATCCCTGCGCCGTGACAGATGAGCTCCGCGGGAGGGATCCGCCGATGTCCCCGCCTGTCACTCGACGGTGATGTCTAAGCACAGTGAGCTGATTCCGCCTCACAAACCCATTTGACTCTGTCCCTGTCTCCGCAGGCTTCCTGGGGCCCAGGACCCTGCAGAGACGGCCCGGAGCGTGATTATTCCCAGACACTGGCGGGCTCCGTGCTTCAGCGCTCGCACATTCTGCTGGCCTCCTAGACAGACACCCGTGGGCCCCCTGCCCTGGCCTCAGCACCCACTCCTGGCTCGTCTGAGCACCTCCTGGAAGCCTGACGGAGGCAGCTAAGGCAGATGCCACTGTAGCTCGCCGCCAAGCTGTGCCCTCAGCCCCTCTGGAGGATGACAGAAACCCCAGGATGCCCAGAGGTGCTGAGGCAGGAAGGATGTAAGCAGGGCCTGTGGGCCGTCTTCCATGCCCTTGACCATTTGCAGCTGTCCCGACAAACTCAACGGGAGCTGCCGCGTGCTGTGGCTGCAGGAGCCGCTGCAGAGCTGGGCCCTGGGGAGGAGTGGTTCAGGGAGAAGCCTGCAGGCACCTGGGAGCGGGGAGGCTGTGGCTGGGGCCTGGCAGGATTGCCCCGGGGAGAATGCAAGCCAAGGAAGGCACAGCCCACCCAGAAGCCAGAACACTAGGGTCTGAGCCCCAGGCTCAGGGGCAGAACCCTGCCAAGAGGAGACGGAGACGGGTTTCCAGACCTGGGACCTCGATCTGTGGGGTCCGGCGTGCAGCCCAGAGGGGCGGGGTGGGTCACAGCTTCAAGGGGCTCTCCCTGGGCCCCATGCCGGGGGAGGCCGGCTGCTGCAGCCCGGCACAAGGAGAGGAAAGTCGGGTATTGATGGGAAGATTGAATCTCAATGTAAGAACAACTTTCCAACCATCGTAGCATCCGATTTAAAAGAGAAGCTAAAAAGAAGACATCACATCAACTCTCTGATTATTTGTGGGTGAGGAGCCTGCCTGTAAAACCTCCCCGGTAATTAAGTAGAATGACTCCATTTTGCCACATAAGTATGGTTATTGCTCCTGGGTGGCTGCAGTGAATATAAAAGCAGCTTAAGGAAGCCATCATCAAGGCGTAATGAGTTTTTAAATATTAATTAATGTGTTAGTAATCATTCTAGGTAGAGGGCGAGATGGCGGTGCCAACGGAAGTGGTTTCTGCCAGGGACCCAGGAGCGCCCGCATCCTGCCCTGCACACCCCTCTTCCCCGAGGGTGTCCTGAGGGAGCAGAAGCAGAACGGAAGTCAGAGCCTTGCTTTGCCCACAGCTCCGTGAGGCTCCTGCCCCAGCGCAGTGCTCTGAGCAACAGGTCTGCAGCCCGCGGGACGGGGAGCATCAGCGCAAGCGGGGCCTGTCGCTTCCCCACACGTACATGTGGCATCAACACTGCAGGAGGGCCTGTGGGGCGAGAGGGACGCCCCAGGAGAGGCCCTGGGTCCACTTCCCTCCCAGGACACGGAACCAGAAGGGATGAGTGGAGAGGTGGCCCCAGGACTCAGGGCTCGTGCCCTGCCTGGGTTAGCAAGATGCCAGGAACCGGAGTGGGGTCCCCGAAGGCCCTGTGGGTGCCTTGGGTTCTGACCGAGCAGGTTGGCAAAGCCCTCCTTTGGAAGGAGCTGGGAGGACAGTGGCTAGAGGAAGGTCTTACACGGGAAGTGGGAAGGGAGAGGGATGCAGCCATTTCGTTTTTGTTCTCTGACTTTCTGGTCTGCCTGGCAGGGGCAGGGCGGCCTCCCCCAGGGGACAGTCCACAGCCCGTCTATGCAGTCTGTTCCTAGCTAGCTGGGCCCATCCATCAGTACCAACCAGAAAGGGGCAGCCCCCTGGCGCCTCTGAATAGGTTCGAACGGGGCATTAAGTGATTGACCCAAGACTGTCCTACACACTTAGGCCAACAATTCACCCTCCCTTCTATTTCCCCACCCTCAGTTACAACCAGGCTCATTGTACCGGCGGGTTCAACAGAGGGCCACACAAGGAACGCCACAGATAGCGTGTGCCTCGGCGACAATAGAAAAGTCCCCCCAAATCTGAACCTTACACCCTTCTCCCATCAGTAAGTTCTTACAGAGAAATTAATGTCCCAAATGAACTCCCTTTCCGTATGCTAATCCATCTCCAGAATTCTCCCTTCCCTGTTGCTTTTTGGCTGTCTCAGATAGAAGGGGCCTTCCTTGGAGGCCTGGGGGGTGGGGCACTGAGGGTACTTCTCTACCCTTCTGGACCAAATTCCTCCGGAGCGGTTTTCAAAGTTTAATAGAGCTAATTTGAACCCACTCATTTGAGCCATTTTCCTTAAAACTCTAAATAAAACAGCCACAGCTCTCAATCCAGGCCATTTGAAACCCAGTGTGGCCACTTGAGCCGTAAGTAACAGTAAGTAACATTCCCCAAGCCAAGTGAAGTCCTGACGTTTCTTTCAGCAGCCCTAGACCACAGCCGGGTGGTGCAGCCTTGGGCCAGGGAGGAAAAGGACGAGGGTCAGGCTTCAACTCCACCAGTGACCCTCTGTGGCTCTAAGCAAACGGTTCCCCACCGCGGGCCTCAGTTTTTCCCTTCTGCAGAATGCGAAAGACCGTCCCGCCCTGCTGGCTTCCCAAAGCTGCGGGGATAAATGGAGGGGAAGCACTTGATAAACTAGCTTGAGGTGCCACCATGAGAGTGCTCCGTAACTGCGTCCGCTCCCTTCCTCGCCCTTCCTCCATGTGGACACGGGGCATCCGTGAGGAAAAACCCCTGCCAGGCCCAGCCTGAACACCGCACAATGTCCCTACCCCTGCCCCCCCTCCACTCCCCCCTTCGTGCCCCAGCTCCCTTCTCAGTCCTGCCCCATCCTCACTTTCCAGATAGACTGTCCAAAGGCACAGGCCTCAGGGTACCACTGTGTCCGGGTCTGGACTCAGGCACGCAGCACAACATCCCTGCTCCCCGCGGTGCTCGGCACCCTGCTCAGTCCCACCCGGCGCAGCACAGGTTGCCGGAACGTTCCCTCCCAGCAATCTGCCAGGGGGCGTGAAGAAAGTCCGGAATGCTGTGAACACGGGGCTGCCAACTTCTGTCCAGATGGTTTCCAACTTGCTGGGACAAAAGGCAAAGGAGCAGCAGCTGGGCCCTCGGAAGCAAGGGGAGCGCCGCCCAGCAAGCCCCCCGCCCCGCGGCCATTAGGCGCCGATCAGCGGGGAGGGGGCCAGGTGGGTGCTGGCTGGACGCCGCCCCGCGGCCACGGCCTCGCCTCTCTAATTGGAGGCCGTGCCTGGCAGGGCTGGGCACGGACTTCACGCCGAGAGAGGAGAGAACCAGGCACAGCCTGAACGCTTCTGTTTCTGATCTCTTCTTGCAGGTTTTTCCAAAGCGGCTGTGAGCTGCCCAGGCTCCGGGAGGGAGGAGGGAACAGCAGGTTTAAGCAGCGGCTGCCACCTGCTCATTGCAGCTTCTGATGCTTGAATGGGGCTCTGCAGGCAGGTGTAAAGGTGCGGCACCTTCCCACAGCCCCTTCCCACACTGCCCCCACCAGGCATTCGTGCAGGGCTCTGAGGCCCTGAAGGGCGGCTCTGGGGAGAAGATTCCTGAAGGTTTCCCACTCCAGGTTCTACCCGGGGCTGCAAAGGCCGCTGGCATTCCGCGTGGGGCTGCGGATAACCGCGGAGACTCACACTCCACATCCGACTACTGAACAGGGAAATGTGGCTGGCATGACTGCGGAGCCCAACGTGTAATTAAAAAAATTTTTAAAAAGATTTTATTTCAGAGAGAGAGAGAGAGAGGAGAGAGAGCAGGCAAGCATGAGCAGGGGGAGGGGCAGAGGAAGAAGCAGACTCCCCACTGAGCAAGGAGCCCAACACGGGACTCGATGCCAGGACCCTGAGATCAGGACCTGAGCTGAAGGCAGACGCTTACTGACTGAGCCCCCCAGGCGCCCCCCAGCGTGTAATTTAATTGTAGTGCATTCAGATAGCCACACGGGGTTAGTGGCTTCAGCCCGCGACAGCACGGCTGTGGACAGAAGTGAGGTCTCTGCGAGGAACCCGAGGCGTGACACGACTATCTCCTGATCCCGTCCTTCCCACTCCCCAAAACAGAGCTTTCCCTCCTCCCCCCGTCCAGTCTGGGCCTCTGCCCGGGAGCCCCGAGCCCCACGGGCCTGGACTGCCAGGAGCGGTCAGGGACTGCGGTGAGGAGATAGCCTTTGGGGCCACGCAGACTGGAGTTCAAATCACCCCTGCTCTGCCACTTACCAACAAGCCACAAGCTTTCCTGAAGCCCTGTGTCCTCATCTGTGGGACCGAGGGGGGAGAGAAATACGCCCACGACCCGCTGAGCGCTTCTGTGAGGCCCTGGGGCGCTCAGACCGGCCCGCACTCCGAAGCGAAGCGCCGGGAAGCCGAGGCTTGTCACCGCCCGCACCGCTGTCCTCACTGTCAGCGGGCCCCGCAGCAGCTAGGTGGGGAGCGAGCCCCGGCCGCTGTCTGCCGGAAGGACACTTCAGACCTTGGGTCGCAGCCTGGGCCTGGAGCTTCTCCGAGGAACAGTAAAGGCCGCCGGGAGGGAAACCAAACACCGCCCCACCCAACACGGTCGGGGAGCGCGGCGGGAGGCAGTGCCTGTTGCTAACTGAGCACTGGGTCCGCTCAGAGCAGGCCTCAGACCCACCAACTGCTCTGCCAGTCGGGTGGGGCCCGGGGGTGGGTACGCGCGTGACGGCTGAAGTCTGTCAGTAGTTCCAGGGTCAGGCACGAAGTTCACCTCAGTGGAAGCAGAGACAGGACAATCCACCCCAAAGCTCCCACGTCCACTGGTGACCATGGCCTGGCACTCCTGCCCACAGCTGTCCTAGGGAACCTGGGTGGCAGTGGACCTTGGATGGGAAGGTGGAGGAGTGGGGACCCCCCGAGCTGCTCCAAAGCGAATGGCTGGTGTGAGGTGCTTGCCGTGGGGTGGAAGGACAGACACAAGGCCGGCATCCTTTCCTGCTGGTCTTGGCAAGGTTTCCTGAGGGCAGGGTTGGAGGGGGGATTTCAGACCGAGAGGTTTGCAGGAGACCCATGGTGGGGCCGAGGGCCTTGGAGCTGGGGAGGCTGATGAGGAGAAGGGGAACACCCAGAAATCATCACCTTCTACAAGGGTCTGAGGCCTGGGGTGATGTGGAAGCACCCCCCACCCCATCTCTGCTGAGTGACACAGGTGTCAGATGGCTGGACTGTGACCCACCATTCTGGTGGCTGTCAACGGAGACCCCAGGCCCTTGGTGGAGCTGGAGCGCCCAACCAGGGGAGCACTCTGGAGAGAGAGGAGGCAGACCCTAAACCCCCCCACCCAGAGGGAGGAAGCCGTCCCCCATGGGGAGGCGCCCGCCTAGCAGGACAGCATTGAACGAAATACATCCTGGAGGCCTGGAGTTGGGGTGCCCGAGCAGCTGCTCATCCCTCCCTCCCCCGCTGTCCCCGCCACCCGGCCCTCCTGCGAGCAGGGCTGTCATCAGACTCATTGGCTCCCAAGTTCTGAAGTGAACTCTGCTCCAAGTAATTACAGCTCTTCAAGTTTCCCGTCCTCCGTTTAAAGAATTCGTCCTCTCGCCCTCAATGCCCCATCAGCTCCCTAATTAGCAGCGCGCGGCGCGATTACACATTCTCCGCAGCTCGCTGGGTCCGGCCCCCTAATGAGTGTTTGTGGACAGCTGGGAGCCAGGCCCGCCGCCACGGCCCCGCCGAGCCAGGAGTCAGGGCCCAGGAGTGCGAGCTGTCAGCTCCGTGATGGGGCTGGAGCTGGTCGCAGCCCCGCGGGCCTCCAGGAGGAAAGGCCTTGAAATATAAATGAAGATGAATATTCATATTTGGTTCAATAAGTGCCAACTATTAATATACATGTCTGTCGGGAAGAGGAGGCAGTGCGGAGCCAACTCTGCCGGGCATAATTGGGCTCCTAATTCACAATTAGCCTTGAGCTCCAGGCCTCTGCACAGCCAGACCCGGGCTCCAAACCACAAGGGGGGCAGGGGACGGCCCCTAGGGAAGGGTGCTTCTGCCCTGAGACCCTTCCCCGCCAGGAGAAGGCCAGCGAGAGGAGAGGGGCCCGCTGTTCCCTCCAGGAATCCCACAGCAATTACGGGGCTCCCCATCCTTCAGGTGGACCCCAGAGTCACATCTGCACCACCCACACTGCGCCTGGATGGGGCTTCAGTTCAGAGGGCTCAAGTGTGTAAGCAAACTTCATGCCATGAAATATCTAGAAATACAGGGGATGAAAGCCAGAGAAGTGTAGAGACTCTGCCCAGTGTGCTGGCTCTCCACTCTGACGGCTGGCTTCCTGGGGCCCAGCCTACGTGGCTAGAGGGACTCCAGCCCCTGCCCCAGGGGCGTCACTCAGCCTCTCTTCCGAGCCTTCTCTTGCTTCCCTGGATGCTGCCCAGATGTCCTCCATGATGACGCGGCCACCACCACACCTTCTCCGTAGCCTAAAAATCACGGACTGCCTGCCAGGGGCTGCAGAGCTGTGCTGAGCGCTGCCCTCACCTGCTGCGTACCCTCCTCTCAGAGACGCGGGGAAGACGTTAGGACTCAGAGCCCAGGACGAGGCACATCCCAGAGTGGAGGGGGAGGCAGGTCTGAGCCCTGGCAATGAGCGCACACCCAGGGCAGCTACGTAGACTCCCTTGGAGACAAAAGGGGCACCAGGAGGTCACTGGCTCAGTCCTAGGTCTGCCCCAGCTAGGGGCAGGAGCCAAGGTCTGCCTTTGGGCAGAGGGCCTGCCTCTGCCCTCTGCCAAGGTGTACACCTGTCAGGACTTGGCTGGCTCCAGTGGGGGGTGGGAAGTGGTCTGAGGCGCTCAACAAGGCCTGGAGAATGAAAAGGTAGACTATAGGCTTGTTCTCTTACCCGAGCAGTGGCCAGGAGCAGGCGGGACAGGGAGGGGAAGGCAGGAGCTGTGACGAGGCTGTGGGCCAGGCCCCTGAGAAGGCCTGGTGTGTTCTGGGCCTGATCATTATATCCTCTTTTTAAAATTAATTTATTTGAGAGAGAGTGTGCACACAAGCGGGGGATGGGAGAAGAGCAGAGGGAGGGGGAGAAGCAGACTCCCCCACTCAGCAGGGAGCCTGATGCGGGGCTCGATTCCAGGACCCTGAGATCATAACCTGAGCCAAAGGCAGACGCTTAACCGACTGAACCACCCAGGCGCCCCTCATTTCATCCTCTTAACAACGTGTGAGGCTCTCTCCATTTCACAGATGAGAAGGCTGAGGCCCAGAGAGGTTAAGTAGAGGGTATAGAGAGGAAGGCTGAGCACAAAGCCACTCCCCAATCTGATATCCCAGGGTCTGCAAGATGGCAGGGCCACATGGGACGTACAGGAAAGGGGGTGGTCTCCCATCATAGGCAAGTGAGAGGGATTGGAAGAGGGCTTCCACTCTTTCTCTTCCTCTTCCTCCCGCCTCCTCTTCCTTCCTTTTAGAGCAATTTTGTCCAAAAGCCACTAGGTGAGGCCAAACAAGGTCAGGGTCTGCATCACAGTCCTGGGGAAGTCATGGCGGCCCAGAGCAGGTCTCCCGGGAGGAAGGTGGTCCGCCACCTGGGTCAGAACACAGACGGGGTGAGGCAGGTGCCGTGTGGGAGAGTGGGGTGCAGGAGGGCCTGCCTGCATCCAGGGCGGCTGACCAAACACAGAAACATGCTGAGGCTAATGGGAGCCGGGTTTCGCACCATGGGGGGAGGGAGGTACAGATTAGGAAAGGGGGTGAACCAGAACGAACTCTGGGTCAGGACTGGAGGGATCGACGTGAACTTGGAGTTTTCAACAGAGACACAGATGGAATTGTCCACCTCCATGAAGCCAGCAGGGCTTCTCAGAGAAACAGCTGATTCCAGGGTGGGGGCGGGGAAAGTACAGGGTGAACCCAGGTCACCTGATTGTGCCAAAAGCAAGTGCGTGCTCAAACCGTGAGGGGGATATAGCAAGAGGAAAGAGAAGCCGGCCTGGAGGGACTCCCCCCAGCCAAATCTGGGGCAATCTGAACATCAAAATCAATGATGATAGTAGCGGTTTATAACCCCTTGAATAAAATAGGAAACCATGAATCCATCCTGACATGAATGAATGAATTGGAAATGTAATGAGGAGTGGGATATTTACATAGTCTCAGAGTACCTTCCCACGTGGTTATTAATTATAAAGGGAGAAAAGAGTAAGTTTACAGTGCCGAAGCCTGGCAGACACTATCTTCATCCAGGGGTCCAAGTGAACATCGGCCACGGAACAAATCAAAATCGTGCCCCACCTGACTGGACGCAGGGAGAGGGACCCTACATCACTCCTGCCAGGTTTCCGCCCAAAGCGCGCAGCCGGAACCGAACTTTGAGAAGCATCGCGCCAACCCAGACGGAGGGCCTGTCGTCTCAACAGGGACCCGGTGAGGGGGCTGAGCAACTGCCCCATATTGAGGGAGAGGAAATAAATGACGAAGGGAGACGCGATCGGAAAGCCTGGCTCCTTCTGCTCCAAAGCGCAGAGCTGGGACAGCTGGCGGACCCGAGGGGGAGTGCAGGACGAAATGGTGGTTACCTGTCGGTGAGGCTTTGCTGGCCGCCTGGTGGGTATGAAGGATGCCTTCTTTGCAGGAGATACAGGCTAACACCGGGGGACGTGTGATGGGGCGTTAGAGAGGCAACATATTTTCAAATGGTTCAGCAAAAAAGTTATGTGTACCGTGCTTGCCGCTTTTCTGTAAAGTTGAAGTTATTTCAAAGTAAAAAGTAAAATGTAAAAGGCTCGGAGGAGTTCGGCTCTGGGCTGAGGCCCGAAGCTGGGAAAACCAGACCACAGTCGCCCGCGTCCCGCGAGAGGGGCCGGCGGCTCCAGGCCAGGCTGGCGAGAGGGAGGCCAGCTCGGCCCAGGCCCCTTACGCAGTCACTGGCCTCAGCTGGTCGAGGAGAGAAGCCAGGATTCCTCTGGGGAGACACCGAGCGCTGCTCACCGCCTCTCCCTTCCCCGGCGGCGGGAAGGGCTGCCAGGGCATCACGGGGTTCCTTAAGGGACCGTGGCCTGCGGCCCTGGGGTCTGGCAGCCGCTGACGGCCACGTCCTCACACCACCAAAGGCAAGAGGCTGAGCAGAAACACAGCCCCTCGTCCCGGAGCCGCGCAGGGCGGCTTCCACCACCCCGGCGGGGCCCAGGGCGTGTTAGCCTTCTCCCGCACAACCAAGTCCCGCAAACGTCGCAGCTCCAACTACGCGGAGAGCTCACCGTCTGGAGGCCGGAAGGCAGCCTCGGTGCGAGATTCTCCGCTCAGGCTAAAGTCAAGGGCCGGCTGACGACGTGCTGTGCGGAGCTCGGGTTCCCTCCAGCTCATGCGACTGTTGCCGTCGTAGGATGGTTCCTTGGGCCCAGAGAACTGAAGGCCCTGCTTCCTTGCTGGCTCTCAGCCAGAGCTGCTCTTAGCTTCTAGAGGCTTCTCACATTCCTGGTCATGAGGCCTCCTCCATCCTCAAGCTAGCAACGGGGCCGCGAATCCTTCTTGGGCTTTGCACGTTTCTCACTTCCCTTTCTGCTGCTAACCGGACCAGTCGCTCCGCCTTTAAGGGACTCACCCTTGAAAAGGCCCACCTGGATAATCGCTGCACTGGAGACCAGCTGACTTGGGACTTCACAGCTGCAGAACGCTTTCACCGCGGTACCTAGTGCTCCTTGAGTAACTAGGGGTCAGGAATCTGGAGGGGCCGTCTCTAGAATTCCGCTCACCACCCGTGGCCAAGCACGGCATGTGTGGGTGGAAGGTAGGCACCCCCCCAGATAGAGGGCAGTGAGAAGTTACCAAACCATCATCACGGTGTTTCTGGAAACCCTTTCCGAAATCCATTCATCTGTCCACCACATACTGTTCGGCAGTACCAGGGCCCGGGAGAAAGGGAGGAGCCCGGGCCTGTTTCCAGGCCGCTGTAGCGCTGTCCTCTTGCCACGATGGCCCCGGGTCTGGACCTGATGTCTGAGCCCCACCCAGGCACCAAGGACCCTCCTGAACCCCTTTCTTTGGCTCCCTGACCTCACTGTGGCTGGTTGTCCAGCTGTCACTGCACCACACAGATAGCCCCTCCTGGGCAGCCACCAGCCCAGTCCTGGCCAGGCCCTACCCTGCCCTCAGATCTCCCAAGACACCCCTCCAGTTCTGGGACAGAGGCTGAGGGCCAGCCCCTTCGTCCTTGCCCCCAGGCCACGTGCCCACTGTCCAGCCTTGGCTCTGTGCACTGCCCTCCACTCCCTTACCCCTCCCTCCCCAGACACCTGCTTGTGCCAGCCTCTGGGCCTTCCATCACACTGGCGCTCCTCCCCACTGAGCCTCAGGCTCTTCCCCTCTGATGCCTTTTTCCCATCCTCCTCACGCTTCAAGGACTCCTATGCCTGCTCGGCTCCTCTGGAAGCCCAAGGAGCCTACCCACTCGGCGCTGTCCCATCTCTGCTCAGGGGCTGGGTAGGACTCCCTCTGGAAGAGTCAGGATAAGATGGGGGGAACCCTAGCTTGCTGTAGCACGGTTGTGTGTGGGCTGTGTTCCACGGGAGGGAGGGAGCACCCCCAAATACCAATGTTGCCCCCTATGACTATTGGCTACCCAGTCCTACAAGAAGGGGGTCCAGCAGGGGCAGCTGCCCCCAAGCCCACACAGCCCCGTAGCCCCCAGAGGGTCCCATGCTACTCAGGCCACTTTGCTCCCCCTCACACACTGGGACTCCCCCCCAGCAGGCTTTGGTGTCTGGGCGGCCTGTTTCCCCAGGTGGGACATCTTTGTGGAGCTCCTCTCTGCCTCCTAGGGCCCAGGAGCTGGATGCAGTCTGAACAAAGAGGGTCTGCTGGCTCCCTGGGCTCTGGCTCCAACCACTCTGGCTGGCAGAGTCTCAGGAAGGGAGGGCCCGAGCAGACGGCTGAGGGGCCTGGAGAACAAGGTCACATCTCGGCAACCGAAAGCCAGTCAAGCTCCTTCCATCAAGTTTTTAACTAGAAAAATAGTGGGCCCATTTCTCTGTAATACACCTCTGGGCTTTTTTATTATGACTTCATTTCCCCTTGTAATATTGGAACGTCTCTATAATTGTAAAAGTGTAATAGAACCTAATAGAATTTCATTTGGCGCCTGGAATGCTCCATGCCATGGCCGCTCATTCTGAGTGAAATAATGATGTCTAATGCCCACACACGGCTCCCCGTGACCTTATTCAATCTTGGGGCTGATCGGGAAATATATTGATTCAATTATACACTGATGACAAATGAACTCAAAGAAAGAGGAAAAAAAGGTCAGCATATATTTGAAAATGTAAATCTTAGCAATGTCTTTGGGGTTCGCCCAAAAAAAAAAAAAAAGGCCATTTCAAAATGCCATTTGTGGCTAATAGTGTGGAGTTCCAGGCTCAATCAGGGAGACATGTCGGTAGCCAGGAAGGCATTAATGGGGCGTCACTTCTTTAGAGCTGAGATCAGGCCCAAATCCGCTCTAACTCCTGCTCCTTAGGACTTCTCCCTGCACTGCCTCTTCTCCAGCAGCCAGACTTGTCTTCCTTCCTCCCTCCCTCCCTCCCTCCCTTCCTTCCTTCCTTTCCTCCCTCCTTTCCTTCCTTTCCTTCCTTCCTTCCTTCCTTCCTTCCTTCCTTCCTTCCTCCCTTCCTCCCTTCCTTCCTTCCTTTCCTCCCTCCTTTCCTTCCTTTCCTTCCTTCCTTCCTTCCTTCCTTCCTTCCTTCCTTCCTTCCTCCCTTCCTCCCTTCCTCCCTTCCTTCCTCCTTCATTCAGAGGTTGAGGAGACGGGCATCAGGGTTAAACCACTGACCGCACTGGACAAAGCAAGGGCAGGGAGGCTGGGGGGTGCTTGAGCCCCAGGGCGGAAGGCGGTGCCCCTCGGGAAGACCAGGCACAGCAGGTGACGGGCAAGGTGGGGGCTGGTGAAGAGCAGCACTGAGAAGCCAGGTAGAGGGGACTGAGGGGTGGCCAGGGAGAAAGGAGGAACACCAGGCGGGCTGGGTCACAGAAGTCAGACAGGAAAGAGCCTGAGGAAGGAGAAAAAGACCGGTCATGTCAAATAGTGCCGAATTCTAGAAGATGGAGCCCCACAAAACTCCCAGGCACTCACGGAATTTCTCCAATAAAAAAAATTATTTATTTCGAACTGTCTTATGCACGGTAAAGTACATGAATATTAAGTGTATAGCTTGATGAAAGTTTTACAAATCTATACATGTCTATAATCACCCTAAATCCAGGTATTTCCAGCCCCCCAGCGGCCTTCGTCGAGACCTCAACAAGTTAACAGCCCACCGGCCCCCCGGTTACTGCCAGTCTGGCTTCTGTCCTCGTAGATGAGTTTCGGCCGCTTTTCCGGTGGGATGGGTGCTTGCCTCCGTCCTCTCGTCCTGTAACTTACCAAACAGAGTGAGCATCTCTTCTGCTCTTTTCTGTGCCGTGGTGAATTGTCCTACTGTGTTGTGTTTGGACCCACTTCCAACATTCTCTCCTTTGTGCTTTCAAGGCTGGAAAACATCTCTGAAAGTTCCTTTCGTGGGACGCTGTTTTGGGACCATCAGTTTCTCGGAGACGTCTTCATCCTTCCGTCACAGCTGGGTGCCTCGTTTGCGTCGCGGAGCTCGCGGTCACAAAGTGCTAGCCAGCTCTTCCTTTGGCAGCTCCATTGACGGTGGATTCGAATTTCAATGTTATCATTATTTTTATTTCTTTGTTGCACTTACATCTTTGTGGACTATACCTCTTTCTGTTTTTGCTTATCGATTCTGTGAACCGTCACATGGGTTTATAACGTGGAGGTGAGGAGGCAACACGACTGCACCCTTTGCTGTCTGTGCGTGGCCTGAGTGGCAGGTGCCTGGTGGCCCGTCACCCACAGACTCTGAAAGAGGTGACGTGATGGTCACAGATCACGATGTGCGTCTGCTGTTTGTGTGGTGACTTGCAGACTGAAAAGGTAGCAGGTTAGTTTGGATTTTATGCAGTTACCATTAATATATCATGAGAACTAAAATTTGAACTGCATTGCTGGGAAACTAGGATTATTTAACTCAACTGTGGTAACTGAAATCCATGCATATCAGAACCATGTAAAATAAAGACTGTAGGAGTCTGTTCTTTTTCACTGCTGTGTGCTACTCCAGTGTGGGAATGTACCACAATTTATTTACCCCTTCTTCTGTTGATGGACATTTGGGTGGTTTCCAGTTTGCCTCTCTTATGAGTAAGGCTGCTGTGAACATTCTTGTACCTGTCTTCGTCAACATAGGCATTCATTTCAGCTGGGAAAAGATTTCTTTAAAAAAAATATTTATTTGAGAGAGAGAGAGCATGAGTGGAAGGGGCAGAGGGAGAAGAAGAGAATCCTCAAGCAGACTCCCCACTGAGCGTGGAGCCCAATGCGGGGCTTGATCTCACGACCCTGGGATCATGACCCGAGTCGAAACCAAGAGTCAGATGCTTAACTGACTGAGCCACCAGGTGCCTCTGGTTAAAGATTTCTTGATTCATCTTCACTAACGATTCCAGGCAACCTCCTCCCACCCTCAGAGAGCCACAAATGTAAAGGAGAGGATTCACAGGTTTATAATGGGACTGAGATGGGAGATCCTGCAAGGTTCATCATGTTTGCCCCTTCCCCTCCCCCAGACCCATTTCACAGGTAGGAAGAGAGACACTAGGCCCAGAAGGCCTTGCCTCAGATCACACATAGGCCTCTGGGGCCTGCCTGCCCTGCAGAGGGCTGCCGTCCACCGTCCAGCCCCTCCCGCTGTTGGGCCAGAACCGGCCTTATTCTGGGGCTGCTGGGGTTCTCCCTCTCTCTCCATGGGCAAATACTTCCACCCCCTCCACTTGGGGGCTGAGGTCAAATCAGGCATGTGGGGCCAGGAGGCCGATGACGGGAACCTTCCCTCCTCCTGACACTCCTGAAGGTTTCAGTAAAGCTCAGCCTGGCCTGGCTGCCCCATTTAATTCTCATAATTAACTGACAGCTCATTAGCAGCTCATTAGAAACCCTGGAAATGCAGTGACAGTAACAAATTCAGTGCAACCAGGCAGTCTGGGGTGTCCCCAGAGGCTTGACCCAGGCTGGGCTTCTGGGGGGCTACTGGGAATGAGCTCAGCCTGTCTGCCCAGGCCCGAATCCTCAGAGTTTGAATCCCAGTCATTGGATCCCATTAAAATGTCCTCTGCCCCAACCTGCCCACGGCCGCTATTCAGCCCCACCTCCAGCTGCGGGACCCGTGGCTACCCTCCTCTCCTTCAAGGTCCAGACAGGAGGAAGTGACCCGGCTCCAAGATAGCAAGAGGGACTCCGAAGCCTCTAGGGGGCCACACAGAGCCCAGGCTCTCTGCCCAACCCTGGGCACCGGGCCAGCCTGCGATGTCCGATGTCCAGAGCGCCTGCCTGTCTACCTGCTGTGTCGGCATGCTCTCCAGGATCCCTCTCTGTTTGTCTCTGCAGCTCTGGTCTCAGCCTTTATGTCCGTCCATCTTCGTATATCTGCATTTATCCAACATGCGTTAGGCATCTACTATTTGTCTATTCTGGACTAAGTCGGAAGTAGTTACAAAGCTAGGTCAGTAAATGGCTCAGGCCACAGCAAGGAAGGAATGAAGTAGACAGACACACTTCCATGAGATGAGGGATGGGATGGAGTAAAAACTGAGGAAGCAGCAGAAGAGGGGCCCCAGGACTCAGAGGTGGGGCACGTCAGGGGAGGCTTCCTGGACGAGGCAGCATCTTAAAGGAGGAACTTAAAGGAGCCTGTTCTTTCCTTGACCACCTCTTGCCGTATTCCAGCCCTCCCCTCCCTATAGCTGAGCCCCTTCACCTTGTGGTCTTAGGCCCACCAAAGGCTCCAGGACAGAGAACAGACACTTGGAACAGAGCCAGCCCCACAGGAGACAGCTAGGGCCTGGAGTCTGCAAGGAGAGACGGAGCGGCCTCTGCTACAGAGAGGATTGAGAGCTAGAGAACAGGAAAGGGCGGTGGGAGGGGGCAGGAAGGGAGAGGAAAGTCAGACGGGAGGGACTCCCCAGGCCCCCAGCCTCCAGCAGGCCAGGGGACCTGGGGCAAGTTGCTGATCTCCCCCTGGATTTCCAGGTCCCCTCCCCTCTGTGCTCCGTGGGAACAAGAGCTGTGGCCTGGGTGGAGGAACAGGACTCCTGGCATGGCCACCAAAGGTCAGGGCTCTGCAAAGGAGGCCTGGCCCCCAATCCTGGGCTCCCAGCTCCACCTGGGGGTGACCATACGTCTGCCACTGGGATCGATGGGAAGTCATTATCATCGCCACATGTTAATGACGCCAATTAATTCCCCATCTGTGGGTCCCATGCAGCCTTCAGTGCTGAAGGTTAAAGGGAGGGGCACCGGCTCAGGGTGGTTTGTCCCCAGGAGGACAGTCACAGGGCTGCTGTGTAGCTTGTGTGCACATCGTCCTTGCACGGCCTTGCATGTAAAGAGCGTGTTCATCCTTGCCTGCTGTGTGCCTTGTGCGTACCCATGGCTGCACTCTGTGTGTGTCCGGTTGTGTGTATGCACCAACTTCTGTGCACAGAGTGTAACCCTTGTGTGCGTGTGTACGAGGTGTGCACATAAATCGCGCTTCCATATGACGTTTGTACACAACGTGGCGCTTGCATCTGTGTACGCTGTGATCGGTGTGTGTGTCCCATGTCTGTGAATGCTGAGGACACGAAGTCTTTGAAGCTCCTGTATCCATGCGGATTGCGTGTGGCCAGGTGGGTGCACCTGTGTCTACCTGCGTCACCGCACAGGTGTGTGAAAAACACCCACTTGTGGACGTGTGCTCACTTGTACGTTTGTGGGCTCAGCGGGAGGAGCCCTGGCTGGCAGAGCCCTTCCTCTGTGGCGTGGGTGCGGGGACTGGGGTTCTGCCCTTCTGCCCAGGGTTCTAAGAGCAGGTCCTGCCCTTGACGCGGACCTGTTGCTGCCCGGCCTTCATCCATGTTTTGAAGGATGAGTAAGAGTTCAGCAAGCAATTGGAGAAGTAGAGGCGAGAAGGGGCTCCGGGCCAAACGTTCCAAGTGTGTCCCACACATTCATAGGGTCTTCCCAGCAAGCCCATGAAGTGAGCACAACACACTTCCATTTCCTGGATGAGGAAAATGAGTCAGACATTCAGTGGCTTGCCCAAGACTCGTAGCTTGAAAGTGGTACGATCAGGATTTGAGCAGCCGGGCATTCCCAGTCGCACGCACGTCTGCACACACAATGACAGATACGACGCACGTGTAGACTAAGGCAACGGACCCACACTCCCGATCACACAGGCATGCTGAGCACACGTATGCAAGTACGCAGACGCACATGTCCCCAGGCTGTCTCCAGGGGCCCGGGCTGTCCGGAGTGACCCGCCCCAGAGCTCTAGCTCAGCCCTGGCTTTGTTTGGGTGGGGGCTCGGGGGGAGGAGGGCGGTGAGCATGGGATGAAGGAGAACCGGAAGCAGGAATCTGGGAGTGGTCTCCACCTCGTAACCCTACCCCTGCAGCCCCCTAACAGAGGGCAGGATCCTCCCCATTCGAGACACGCAAGCAAGCACAACCGCCCTGCGGACCACAGACCCACCTTCTCCATCTCCGCGGGGGTGAAGGCTGCCCATCTTGCCACTGCCCAAGCCCCCACCCAAGCCTCGTGTGTCCCCAGTCCTCCTAAGGGGGTTGAAAGAGGAACCTAAACGCTATGGCCTGCCCGTGCACGATGCCGCCTGTCCCCCAGAGACACTCCCTGATGGCCAGGCCGTCCTGGGCTCGGGGGCTAGTCTGCCCCGCTCTCAGGGGCCTCAAAGTCAAGCTGTGTCCCGGCCACCCCTCACCCTCAGAAGGCCCCCGGATGGGCAGCCCGCCTGGCCCGCCTGTGCCAGAATGTCTGGCTGGCCGCCCCTCCCCTGGGCGCGCTCTCTCCCTAATTGACAGAAAGTCATTGTGAATACCAAGAAGAAATTAGCACCTGCCAGTCATTGCTGGGTGTTTATGGATTTCTCAAGCCCTCTTTAATGAACCCCTCCAGTTCTGAAGCCCTGCGTCCCCCATGGGAGCCTGGCCCCGCCCTCAAGGGGCCCGATTCAGCTCTTACCGATTCCCTCCTGAACGGCAGCTTCCATTCATCCTGAGGTCAAACTTCCCCTGGCCCCAGGGAGGCCCCTGCGGCCCCGAGATGAGGCAGTCAGAGCAAGGCAGGAAGCATCCGCGCCCTTTCACCTTCTGTTCCACGCGCGAGGACGTAGGGACAGGAGCGCTCTTCACCGGGGCTCATCCCAGCCACCGGGCCCCAGGGGCAGGGCTGGGGTCTGGAGCCCTTGGAGGAGCACAGCTCCAGTCCTCAGCTGGAGACACCCAAGCTGGTTCCCGGCTTGGAGCCTTGGAGTGGTGGTTCTCAGGACGGGCCGAGGCTGCTCGGGAACCTGGAGGGTCCGCCTCTCCTCGCCACCAGGCCCAGTGCAGGGGCTTCCCCAGGTCCTCGCCCTTCCTGTCCTCCTGTCTTCCTCCATCCCGGGCCTCCCCACCAACACTCCCTGCTGTGAGCCTCCTGCTTACTAACACCCATACTTACATGTGCCCCCTCCCCCCGTTCCCACCCCTGTCCCAGTTACCCGCCTGTGGGGGTCCAGAGCCCTCACAAGGGGTCTCCAGTTCCCCGGGCCTCTGGTGCTTCTCTGTCTGTCAGCTCCCACCGCCTCTCACACTGCCCGGGGGTCCACCTGCGTCCCCCACAAGGGGCAATCAGAGCCCAGAGCCCAGCCGCCCCCCGCCTTGCAGTCAGGGTTTGGCAAGCTGGGAGGAGGGGAGAGTGGTAGAGTCAGGGGTTGAGGAGTCAGCCCCAGCTGCCCTAACGATCTACCACAGGTGGTGTGGCTCCAACAACAGATACTCTTTTCTCACAGTTCTGGAGGCTGTGAGAAAGCCCAAGGTCAAGGTTCGACAGGGCTGGTTCCTAGTGAGGACCCTCAGCTTGCAGATGGGGGCCTGTCACATCCTGTGTCCTCACCCTCCCATGTCTCTTCTTACAGGGACACTAATCCCATCACACTAGGACCCCACCCGTATGACCTCATTTAACCCAGTGACCTCCCTCAAGGCCCTGCCTCCAAATCCAGTCACAGTAGGGATCACGCACTTACATACATGAATTTGGGGAGGGGTGTACCATTCGGTCAGTAACAGGGCTGTTGTCGTCGCAGAGAGGGCACATTGCAAATGGAGGGCTTTGACCGTCTGGCTTCTCCTCCCTTGCCTCCTCTCCCAGATGGACTCTGTCCCCCCCCCCCCTTTCTCCCCAGACACTTCGATCTGGTTCACACCCATTGGCCAGCTTGTCTTCTAAACCAAGGACCCACCAAGGGATGTTTCACAAAAAAGTATGTTTCCCTTCCCAGGAGGAATTTTAACCAATAACCTTTTCCCATCATGTAGCATAAACTTAATTCATCAATGTGCTTCCAGAGTCTCTGGAGGATTCGGACACCGAGCGCTCCTGGGAAGGCTGGCAGAGCTCCCACAGCAGCACGCGCTCGCGGGGTTCGAAGAACACAGTCTGGGGTGGTCGTCGTTTTAATTAGTTGTTCGTCTCGCCAGCACAGCCTTCTATCAACTGGCTTCATCCGTGTGGCTTCAGCCTACCCTGGGCTGTGACACGAATTCGCAGCAGCAGGGTTTCCAGGGTGGGACTTCCCACCACCTAGCAGTGAAGGAGAAACGTGGAACGTTTCTACCCGTGGCTGCCGTGGAGGTGTACCCGCCACTCCCTGCCCGCACTGCTGTTCACAGAGACACTCCTCCCTGGGGATAAAATCCGAGAATGTGTGCTCCCCGAACAGCTGACCACGCACCATCAAGGCGAGAATGGAGCAACACGGAAGGGTTTTCAAGGACACGGAGAATCGTTTCATAATGTGTTTAAACTTATATTCATTAATAGTAAAAACGCAGTTGGTACATGGTGCGAACAGCGAGCTGTCTGCGACGTACCTGTGAATTCTTTCTCCCTGGGAAGTGGTGGGGATCAGCGAGCCTTGGAGAGAAAGTCAGCTTGCAGAACACAGCCCCCGGTCTGGGTACTCGGGCCGCTGAGATGTCCAGGCTTCCAACAGGACAGGTGCTTCCTTCACTCTTTCCTTCTCAAGTCAGCCGCCATGGAATGTTCCCGAGAGGCCCCAGGTGGATAAGCGAGGTTGGAGCTGTGGTTCCTGAGTGACACCCAGTTGAGGCGGGACCCTTGGGCCCCTGGGTCCTGGGCAGGAGGGGCAGAGTGTAACTGTGAGTTTTATATGTCTGAACATGTCATGCGGGCAAGCTCAAATCTGTCCCCTGCAGCAGTGAGGCTCAGAAGTTGCACACGAGTGCTCACACGTGTCTGTGTTATTTAGAACCTTCAGCCCCAGCCAGGAGAAGGGAGGACACTGGAGGCGGAGTCTGGCACTCAGAGCTCCCCTTCCTCCTGTCTCTCCGCTGCTCTCTTCATCAGATGGGACCTCGGGGAGCCGAGAAGCAGAGCCGAGAATCACGCTGGAAATAACACCTTGTCCCAGCAGGCTTTCATTTTGCGTTTCTTTTCAATAAGCGCGATCACAGCTTCCGGCTGCCACCTTTGGCTCCTGCCGTCCCTGAAGTCCCCCCACGCTCTTCCCCGGGGCAGGAAAAGGTCCTCTGTGGCAGAATCTGAAGCTGTTTCCACCAGCGTCTGAGCTCTCCTTCCGGGTGGTCCTATATCCTGCATAACGGTCCATTCGGCAAAGCCAGGAACCTCGCTGTGCCTCTGTGCGCCTTATAAAATTCTCCTTTTCCCTTCAACTATGTCACAGCCAAAGCAAAAATGAGAAGCTGGAGATCGCGCCCTCGTTAACCAAGATGGATGAATAAATGCCTACGGTCTTGGGTTGCTGTGGTTCTTCCATTGCCTATGTGGGGGCACGGTGGACCCCTCCACCTTCCCCTTGGTCCTCAACAACCCCATAAAAACTGATTAAAACACGTCTCAATCTCTCTTATGCACCAGAGGCAGTGATGGGACCCCTACGGGCCGGGTAAAGGGTATTCCGAGGCTTCGGGCCGCTGAGGGTCTCCTGCCAGGCCCTTCGCCCTCACAGTGGCTTAGGGTTAGGCTCTTGCTGCCACCCCAGACAGAAGGGCGGCCAGCTCCTGGGTGCAGGACTGCTAGAGCTGTGGGTGACCAGGTCATGGCGCAGCGCCTGCCTGGCCCCCACATGGGATCCAGACGGTTCATCCCACGGGGGACATCCTGGGCACAGGGTCCCGAGAGACCACGCAGCATCCACCTCCTGGCTCTGGCCCAGCGGGCACCGAGCAGCCAGAACAGCCCTTTCACTGAGCCTTGCTGTGCAGTGAGGGGTCGGGCTACATCCTACCCTTTGCACTCCCAAAGATACCTTTTAAAATTGCTTCTATGGGCTCTGTGGTTTGAGAGATTTCGTCAGCCAAAAACTTCGGGTATGAGTGTGGTCAGAGCCATTCATCACAGGCTCATATGCTCTTTCCATTACGTTCCTTGACATTCGAAAATTGCCTGCAAATCCCATCACTTGCTTTGGGGCCCAGATAGGAAGCAGGGCTGTGTGTGTGTTCCGAGACCCGGGAGCAGGGCCTGGGAAGGCCTGAGAGATCTCCCAGGGGCCCTCCAGCCGAGGCCCTCTGCACTTTCTCCAGTGCACGTGACCTTCCTTCCCACGTGCCCACCCACCCCCACCCCACGCCCTACAGCACATGCGCCTCGGCACCCCCTTGTCACCCACGTCCACCCACGACACAAAGCTGCGCCCACATCAGGCGCTGGAAGGGGGGGGTGCCCCGCAGGGAGACCATGCCAGGACCGAGGCCTGGCTGCCCTGTCATATCTGGGTGGAAGCCGGGACTTGGGCCCAGCCCTTGTCGCTTTGGACACATGGCACCCCAGCAGCGGTGCAGAAGCTGGGGAGGCAGAAGCTCTGGAGATAAAGGTGGGGGGCGAGGACATCAGAAGTGATGCTTTGGTTTCCAGTGTCCTAGCGGAGCCTCTGCTGGCAGGCCCAGAGCGGCACGTGAGCAAGGACACATGCGAACATGCCCGGGAAGGCTGCAGGGGTTTGGGGAGAGGGTCCTCTGACAAGACTCAGATGCCTGCCGGCAACGTCCGGGGAGGGCTCAGGGCCATTTACTTTAGGCAGAGATGTTGATATGTCCCCGTGGGGGGAGGCTCGCAGACATCTGGGCACACAAACCCGGAGGACATCTCCAGCTCATCCTTTTGGAGGGTCCTCAGCCCACCCCGCAGCGGCTAAGCCATCAGTGCATTCTCTGGAGAGCAGGCCTGCGACTCGGCTGGTGTCTTCTCCCCTCTCCGCAGCTCAGGGGTGGGGGGAAAGACAGGCACTAAAGGAAAATGCGTCTGTCTTCCTGGGTGATCCCAGGACTCTGGACCCCAGATCCAACCCAGGCAGCTTCTGTCTCTCCCTGATGGCATCACGCTGGGAGGGGGCTCTTTTGTGGTCACTGAGAGTCCGCCGCAAGGCCATCGAAAGGAAAAGAAATGTCCTGCAGGGCTGCGTCATCGTGAAAGGCTCTGCTAGTAAACTCAAACCAGACTGTCCACAAATTCTTGCTAACAGGAACATGGTGAGCCCCGGGGACAGGGACCGGTGTCCAGGGGACTGGGGGTGGCAGGCCACACTTGGAGGCCCGGGTTCATTTTGGAAAAAGACCCAGATGAACTAGACTGAAGGCCCGAGAAATATGTCATCTGAGGAGGAGTCCAAGAGAAGCAGAGACGTCTAAACCAGAGAAGCCTCGCAGGGCTGTGGGGATCACCTCCAACACCTGACGGGCTGTTAGGGAGCACGAGGAGTTCCAGAAGGGCCAGTGAGGAGCAGGCATCAGGTAACAGGAAGACTTCTCTAGTGAGCCCCCATCCCAGGGAGCGTTTCATCCGTGGCTGTGGGTGCGGGGGTGCCTGCCCTGGGAGAGCTGGGCTGAAGGAACCGTGCAGACAGGCCATGATTCTGCACATTTGGTCTTTGGCAAAGTATCTGGTCCACCATTTTCTGGTTTATGCTGAAGGGAGGCTATGGAATTCTGAGCCAGGGAAGACCTGCTACCTGTCACTATTCAGATTCGATTCGTCAACCATAAGGAGGTTTGGCCGCATCTCCTAGGGACACTTCTCCAAATGGCATTTCACGTCATGTCATCTGTGCTACCCCCATGCTTGTTCCTGCCCAAGCACAGCCATGCCCCGTCCCTCAGTGAGGGCATGACTGAGACGGTGCCTTGATGCCTGGGTCTCCCCGGACCCTGCCTCGTGTCCAGAAGCCCTCGTGCATACCTCCCTATTAATCCTGGGTCTCTCCTCACATCCGTTCCCCTCCTCTCAAGCCACGGTGACCCACTCTGGCCTTTAAATGCACCTCAAGAGGCCATCTCCACTTCTGATAGTGGAGTCTGACAGGATCTCAACTTCGGACGACCTGGAGGAGCTCTTCACCTCACTGCCAATCCCCTACTAGGTCTTCCTTGGTGAGTGAGACCCGCATCAGTCTGGTTACTGAAGGCGAAAGTCCTTCTTGGTCCCCTGCCCGCTTTTCTTCACCCTCCACGTCTCATCCCTCACTGGATCCTATCAATCTATCTCCAAACCATATTTCACTTCCATCCATTTCTCCCCATCTTCTCTGCCACCATCTTACTCAATGTCCCCTAACCAATCTCCCTGCTTCTCTCTTTGTTCCCCTTGGAGTCATTTGTTCCATAGAGGACACAGTGAACCTTTAATCAGATGTCATTCCCCAGCTGGAAACCTGTTAGTGGTTCCTTGTTGTGTTTAGAATAAATGGGTTCCTTCCTGTGGCCCCCGAGGCCCTGCAGGGGCTGGCCACAGCCCGCCCCGCCCCCCCACCATCTTGGCCTTTGGTCAAGGTCCTGGAGTCTACCCGGCTCTGTCCCAGTTTCCCTCTGCCCAAAGCGTCCCCTCCTTTAGCCTTGAAGCCTCCTCAGAAAGGCTCCCCCGAAGGCTGCCGTCCTGTCATGATCTATTTTGGCATTCTAATGACTTCCTTCCTGGCTCGACACAGTACATAATTATCTTACACATCTGTACCGATCATCTGCCCCACACCGAGACTGCAAGCTCCTCGAGGACAATGACCTTGACCGTCTCTTACCTGCTCTTATGTCCAGTGCGCATCACTGTGCCTGGCGACAGCAGAGGGTCAATCAGCGACTATTTCTTGAACGAACAACTGAGTCTCTCAATCCAGTTCTACTTAGTGAACATTCTTCGTGCAACTCCTGGTCCTTGTTGCAGTGTCGTGCTGGTCACCCTGGAGGCCAACGGAGCCATGAGCAGCGGCCAGACCGTTGTTCTCCTCCAGGTAAGCAGAATGTACCACAGGCAAGACATCCTGCCGAGCTTCCAGACTGGGGGGAGGAGGGCATGGGGCCCGGACAAGGCCCCGGAAGCACCAAGGTCCCATGACTAAGTTCCCACTGATGGGAGGAAGGGGGTTAAGCCAACTGGGTAACTCTTCCGGAGGGAAAACAGTCTTGTAAAAAAATCACCCGTGTCAGTGGGGTCTGGGAGGAAGCCTTTCTTCCAAAGCTCCAGAGGAGCACCCAGGGTAAGAGCTGCCTCTCTTCTGGGACCAAGCGGTGGACGGCAGGCTGAGAGATGGCAGCCGGGGCAGGAGGCGCCGTCCTTGGCTGCTGGGCTTCTTTCCAGAGCAGAGGTTTCCTTCATCCTGCATCAGAGAGTGGACCCGAGCCTCTGGAAACAGTCTGTGCTCCCTGAACCAGGTGCTGTCAGTGTGACGAGGAAAACAGGAGCTTAAAGCAGTAAGGATGGTAAAAGCTACAAGCACGCGTGAGAGGAAGGCGGGGCAGTGCGCTGACTTCTGCACCTGTTCGCCGTGGCACAGCTGCGCCGCTACCTGGTGACGCAGTGCAGGAAACGGAACTGTGACAGTGAGCCTTAGCCCCCCACGCGTAAGGTGCCGTGTGAG
The DNA here is from genome assembly GCF_017311325.1 of Ursus maritimus. NCBI lineage: Eukaryota > Metazoa > Chordata > Mammalia > Carnivora > Ursidae > Ursus > Ursus maritimus. The sequence continues at coordinate 4,351,101 of NW_024424008.1, forward strand.
CGACAGCGCCCGCACCCGGAGAACGTCCGTCTCTCGTGTCTGCACAGACAGAGCTGTCCAGACGGCCACGGGCCTCTTTTCTCTCTTTGATCAAAAACACTTCAAAGGTTTCCAAAGACTGCTCCTGACAATGACCAGTCAAAGCATTTAGAATTTATTTTTGTCACGCAAAGTCCTTCCGAACGCAGCACTCCGTGGTACGGTGTGGTCGCACCTTACTCAAGTTCATCAACACGCAAAATAACCCTACTCCACTTTGGAACCTCAAACCCCAAACTTGCCAACACGACTACTCTAGGCTTTTGCTGGGAGATGGAGGTGCTCATGAGCCACGGGCCTTTTGCAACTCTGAGATCGAACTTGGCAGCCATCTCTGCCTACACCGCAAAGACCTTGAGAGGCATGTAGCACACCGGTGACATATTTGAGCTCCCCCACTGGGTTCAAACCTCTGTTCTGCTACTCCTGAGCTGTGTGACCTTAGACAAGTTTCTTAACCTCTCTGTGCCTTAATGTACTCCTTCGCAGAGACAATAGTACCAAAGTCACAGGTTGCTGAAAGGATTAAAAGAACACATGTAAAATGCTTAGGAGAGTGTCGGCATATGCTAAGTGCCCTGTGAATGCTGCTGCTAGTTTCCGTCATTACCCTACAGACGGGCTTTTGTTAAAAGACAAGATGCCTTCCACTAATATGGGTCAAAGTCCACCTTCCAAGAGGGCTCTGATTTCTAGTACACTCAGTGTAAACTAAGGCCCGGACCAGGAAATACTAGTTGCCACCTCCGAGCACGGCCTTCTTCCTCAGGGTCCAGGGAAGGCGTCCGTGGGTTCATCTCCCGCTTGCCTTGCCCCAGGGTCAGACTGCAGATGCCAACACTGGCACCTTGCACTTGCCCCTTTGCTGATGAGAAAAATCTCTTCTAAATGACAGCGTGGTGTCAGGATCTCATTGGCGTGGCCTGTCATGGGTGAGAGGGTCAAAGAGTGTGTGTCCGTCCCCCAAGAGCAGGGAGCTTGGTGCAATCTCTGCGTAGCACCAGGGTTGTGAACGAGCCGAAGAGGCCACACAACTCATTAGGAGGGGGGCACGTGGCGGCACTGGTCCGTGGCGCCGTCCCCTGGGCCAGGCCAGGAACTGTCATGGGTTCTGGGGAGGAAGTCCTCTGAGGTCTTCACCCTGGGTTCACTGGGTCCACCTAACATGCCTGGGACGGCACCTGGCAACGGAGAGGGGAGTTGTTGAGCTAGCAGGTGGCAACACTGGAGTAGCCCTCGTGGTCTTCCCCACGGTCCGCCGTCCCACGTGCACCTGCTGCGGGAAGTGAGGCCGCTGGGGCGGTAGCAGGAATCCCTAACCCTCTGCCGACGGCTGCTCCGCCAACTTCAGGGCAACCGAAAGAACTGGCACAGAGGAAACAGTTGAGCTGATTATACAGGCGACCGAGGATGGAAGCCACAAAAATGCTAGACAGACACTGTATATGGCCTTCCTTTGAAGAACAAAAGCCAAGGAAATTGGCTCACCCATGAGAATTAAGTGATAACAATGTACTGCACAGAAATCGAAACCAATTCTGAGCCAGCTCACTCGGAAAATACAGGATCCTGAAGAGTAAAACTGAGCTAGGTGAGACCTTTGAAGAGTGGACATTTTACTTTAAAATGCTTTGTAAAGTGACTTGAGCGCTGGCGGAGATGAAACGCGCAGCCCCGGGAGAAGGCCTGTCCTCGGGCTGCCTGCGCCTCTGGCCGCACCGGTTCCCCTGGACGCGTCTGCCAGGACCTCCAGTCCAGCCGGGAGACCCCGAGGGCACTCGTGGCCCAGGCCAGAGGTCCCCTTGGCCGTTACAGTACTGCTTTCTTCAGGCTCCCCAAGCCATGACTGGCATTTAAACCTGAGTGTAAAACTTAGGGGTCTAGACAATTTCGGACAGTGGGCTCGTGCTAGATTTATTTTGCTCTGCCTAGGTGCAACCGTGGGAAACCTCCTTCGCCATCCCTTCCCTCAACCCCCAGGGACCGCCCAGGAACACCGCGTGCTTCGGGAAGAACTCAGCTGGGCTTCTCGCTCTTCACTTGGCCGCTGTTCGGTAGGAGCTTGGCAGCCACAGACAACACGGCCGCAGGTCAAAGGACAAGGCGGGACAGAACCGACAAGGAGAGGGTCTGGATCACTCTGGCCCCAGGAAGAGACCGATGGTACCGTCAAATGGGGTCGTCGAGAGTTTAACAAAGACACTATTTATAAAGGGACTGAGCGTAAGTTAGGGGGCCCACAAAGGAAGACACGGTACTCAGGGCAACAGCCCCTGCTCCTGGCTGGCTCGGGCTGCAAAAAGAATACAGTGAATTCCCAGCAGCCCAGCATGGAACGTCACAGGGGAATCAGAGACTGGCCCCCCGCTCTCGCACCCTCCGCGGTCCTGTGGGGGCCTCCCACTGACAGAAGCCCAGGGACACCGTGCATGCGGTCCCCGGAGATGAGCCTCTGGGAGCGGAGAGGGCAGAGCAGGGCGGAGCGGCTCCGGAGGGGCAGATGGAAAACAGCCAGCCCAGGGGCATTTCCCAGAGGCCGCAGCTTCTTGGTCTCCAGCCAAGTGCTACCATTACAGGACACAACCTCCCCGGCCAATTTCAAAGCTCTGCTTACTGCTGGGAATGCATGTTTGAACAAAGCCTTTATTCTCTCTGTTCCAACAGCAGGGCTGGAATTTAAAAAGCTTCATTTTCAAGACTGGCTGCTTTTGATGTGTCTAACCTGGAACTTACAATTTGGAGTCAAATAGAATTATTTAAACAAAGCAGTTCAGTGATAAGCACAACATGTTTTGGTCTTTTTCTCCTTTCCCCTCCCAACACCCCAGAGCATTCCCACTCAAAGGTAAGGGCTGTCCTGTGGCCACTGTGCAGCCGTTCTGAGCTTCCAGCCCCCGGGCTTCGTCTCTTTGGCCTGGGTCTTCACCTGGGTGTGTCTGGGCACAGGCCACGGAGGGCAGGCTCCCCCTCGGCCGGGCCGGGGGCCAGCACTCGGCGGCGCATCCCTCCTCCGACGCCTGCTCCCGCTTTGGCAGAACCATGTGTTGGCATCCAGTGTTCTAGAGCAATTATACTTTGTTTTCTTTCTGCTCCCTTCCCCCCAACCCATCTCCCTTTCTCCTCTGATTTAAGCCCTTTTCTGATAGCATCTTCTGTTCTCCTCAGCTGAACTCCTCAGCCCCAAGCCTACACTGATCGATTTTATCTCCTGCCTTGACTTGTCTGCTCTTCAAGTCGCAGTGTGATCAGCATTTGCATGCCTTGGCAAGGACGCCAGCCCTGTGCCGTCCTAGTGTCCCTCTGGGTCATGCAAAGCCCATCCCTCCACGCAGTGCGCCGGAGGGGTCAGAGTCATGGCTACCAATGCCTTGGAGTTGGCCTGTTGGTCACCGAAAGCCATTCTGCAACAGAAGAGCTGCTTTTTTTCCACAGCCGTGAAAGCAAATGAAGAGAGCGAGGCCACGTATTCCCAGATAGTGAAGAGGTCCAACAGCTGGGGGAAAGCTCAGACACAGCCTGGCCCAGGTGTTCTACGCAAATAAATAACAGATCGAAATAATGTGAAAATTCCCTTTAGAAAGCGTGAGCTAAGCTTCTATCAAAATCAAATGAAGTTCTAGACAGATGAGTGTTGACAGAATGATTTTATGGCGGGAAGGATGGCTGGCCTGGCTTGGTGCTGGGGAAAGAAACGGTGCAGATACAGCAACAAGTCATTAATGGACTTCACTTTTCCCTTAGTGCTTAGTTCTGGACCTTTGGCCAAACTTACTGAGCAGAATCACTAAGTCAAGACCGAAGAGAAATGTGGACCGAAATTTGGGTAATATTAAATTTAACACCAGACTTCTCTAATACATGATAGAAAAGACTGCATCACTACGAAAGTAAGAGCATTTTAGATACAGGGAATATTCCATTTTCAGGTTCAGGGCATGAGCAGAATCAAAGTCACTGTCTCAGCTGGCTTTTCGGCAAGGAAACCAGCAGCCAGCTCTTCCTCTGCCTTCAGGAGGACTACGGGAGGGAAATCCCCACCTAGCTAGTGCGCCAGCTCCTCAGCAGGTAAACAGAACACACTGCTCGAAGCCCGGCTCACTAAACCCTGAGAGAAGGCGTGAAGCTCCGGAGACGGCTTACGGGCTCCTGAAAGGATGGGAGGTAATAACCGGTAAGGGAGGAAGACCTTAAAACTCCAATTTTAAAATAAAGTCTAAACAATTTAAAGCAGGTCCACGTCAGCAGGCGGATCCCGCCGGGGAAGCACACTGAAGGCGCTGAGAAGGTCCTGACAGAGCTACTCAGCCAGGGCCAACACAGGCGAGTGCTGGCTTTGCCCGTTCACGAGTACCGCGGTGTCGTCCACATGGGTCCCCAGAAGTACTGCGATCACCCCTAGCGGCCGAGTGGATTTACATGCGACCACGACAAGGGCGTGCTCAGCAGGCCAGGTGTGCGTCACGTGCGTGTAGGTCAAAGACAATCCCACGGCGGGAGGGTATTACTTTATGGAGGTAAAACAAATGCAAATTGCTTCTTTAGAATTTGTTTGGAGGGCCAAGCAAGGATCTCTTCACCCAGTCTGACCTCCAATGGCAAAGTTATTGGCCCAGGTGGAAAGGAGATACCTAGTAACACCCAGGGTAACGATGGATCTTCCCCGTACCCAGCTTCCCGACCTGCCCCCAAAGTTATGTGCCCACCTTTGCAGAAGCAGGCCAGACTCTCCATTTGCACAAGGGCTTCTAGGACCTTATTCTAGCCACCTCTTGTTAACGTAAAAATTAACGTGCATGGGTCACATCTGTTTTTTATTGATTCAATCAATATATTGGGAATTTAGCAGCAAGTTAATGGCAAGCAGTTACAAAATCTCCTATTTTTCTACATTTAAAATAAGTTGTCTTAAATAATCTATAGCAACCTAAAATCACAAGAACACATGTGACTGGCTGAAGCACTTCCGCTGTTATGCTTATGGCACGTTTATTAGTGATTTCCTAACAAAAGCTTCCAGTGCCAAGTGCACATAACTATTTGGAACCTCCACTGCCATATTTGGCTCTCCTACAAATAATTGTGCCTAAATATAAGAATCTGAAGTAAAACTGAGCAAGTATGCCCACCACCTCGTTTTGAGGGCCCTCGCCTCCTCTAAACAACTCTCGAAGACCTCTTGGGTCCGTTTCAGCCACAGCCCACCAGCAAGCCGGTGGGTGGCTGGCCGTTCACACCAGGCTGCGTGGACATACCTAGCTTGGCGTTTCGGCTGGCGCGAACACTGGGCAGGGCTCAGCGGGGCTAAAGGCTAAAAGCTCGACATAGTCCTGTCCTCTCCCCTCGCATTGCCTTGTCTTAGCGCCAGAAAGCGCGGCTCTGTGTTTGTACCGCGCATCGGTGAAGGACACTAGAGTTTCTTCTTGGTTTTCGGCAGGGCACTGGACTTAGCGATGAATTTGGTTGCCGTTCCTTGGCTTGACGTCAGGGGGGATTTCTCTGGCTCTCCCGTGAGTGCGGCTGGAAGGTGTCTGCGAGATGTGGGACTCGTACGCTTCGTGTCCAAGGTGTCCACGTTGTCCTTCTTACTGGTCTTTTTATTAGCAGTGGACTGGAAATAAAAGAAAAGGCCTGGATTAATGTTCGGACAGGAAGCAACAGATAGCAGTTCCAAGAAGCAAGGGACGACGCGGTTGCCCAGAATCTGCAAGCTGGAGCGCTCTCCAGGGGGGAGACCTGCACTAATCACGCGGCAGAGCTGTGAGTAAATGCCAGAGGAAGTTTCTTTAGCATCTTCAAGACAAGAGGCCTGTTCAGTGCTTGGTGGAGCGCAAACTAGAGGCACGGTTTCAGACCTCCTGCCATGCAAAACGAAAGTAAACGTCCGGCAACACTTGCACGGGGAAGTCGGCCAGGACAGAACCAGACTCACGGCATCTCCACCAGATTCTAGGCCGCCTCTGCGCTGCTCCGGGGACTGGCTTCGAATCCCAGTCACTCCACTTGGGCAGGTCCACGGACCTCTCGGAGTCTCGAAGCCTCCCCGGTAAATGGGGAAAATGCGCTTGCGAGTTCGTGGGTTTACTCTGAGAGTGCACGAGGGTGGTGGCTGTGAAAGTGCTTCTTTCAACTACAAAACAAGTAGGAGGGATCTCAACAGGCAACTGTGTTTTGTCAGGTCACCTCACCCCCAGGCAGAGGAAATGGTCGTTGATTCTGCGGAAAAGGAGGGAAGCAGAGTCCATTTTGACCTCTGACCCATTTCAGAAGCGATCTCCTCTCCTGAAATAAAGCTGAGCACAGAATTCCGAAAGAGCAGAGAACGTCTTAGGAGAGGGGGGACACGGCAGGGTGGGGGATGAGACACAGGCGAATAGATAGAGCAGGCTTCACGTATGCAGAACCGTCTAGAAAGGGCTCATACGTTTAACACTCTGGTGAATGCAAAGTAACTTTACGCAGGAGTTAATAATCAGGTTAGCAGTTTTCAAAGGATGTGAAAAGACGACAGGTAACACACTACAGATAAACCTGGATTCTTTGATCACTCGGCTCTTGTGACACCAGCGGCCATGTTTCATACACGGCAGTAGCACTTACTACAGATCCGCCGACGAACAAGGGCGTCCCAGGGCCGCAGCAGAACTTCGGGTCATTCGTGGTTTGGGTAGCTATATTTAGAGAAAGAGAGTTTCCCCTGACGTGGGCCGTATTGCAGACAGCCTTTAAATACATGCCTCTTCAGAACACCGCTGTGAATGGCTTCGTAAAAGTGTGTGCTAATTCTTGAGCTCGTATATTTGTACATTGAAAAATTAATTTGTATACTTTTGGAAATGTAACAAAAGTCCTTTTCTCCATAGATTTTTTCCCCAACAAAATTTGTCGGTTGCTTCTCTGTGTATTCTTTCACGACACAGAAAATACTGAGAATGCATCAGCATTCGGCAGTACAGCTTGCATCCGCTCGCTGAGAACGCCCCCGTGCAGCACGGGGTGCGAGTCCACTCCCGCGACGTTCCCCAGGCCGGCGGGAGAGACGCTGCTTCGTTGAGGGCAGCACTGATCCCTACGACAGGAAGCCTATCTTGGAAATTTCAACTCATGAAAGTTTAATTCACTTGACATACAAATCCTATTAAAAGGTGAATCTCAGTGTAACCTTCTCCCTGTTGACATTTCCACCTTTTGAGCTATCATCCGAGGGGTCGAGGAGTGTTTTTCAACACATCCACTGCAACTACTGTTCTCTAGAGCAGGAACAGAGACTCGGGCATTTTAAGGCGTGCGTATTCATGTCTGGCTTAACACTTCCGTTCTTCTCTGCGGTTCCATTTGTTAATGGACTTGAGTCACTCAAGTAGACTAGAAGTTGCATCACCAGGAAGAAACACTCAGAAACAGTCTCTGTGGGTGGGGCTAGTGATGCAGATTAGTTTTTCCAAAATCACCAGAGGCGCTGGTATTTTCTTCTCGGATAAGATATCTTAAGATAATCCTCAGAATTTTCTGGCAAAGGGGACGGGAAGAAGAAAATAACCCAAAATGTTTGCTTGCTCGGGTGCAGAAACATGATATTTCTCAGCTTCATTCTAGAGCAAGATGAGAAGATGATACTCCTCAGCTACATTTCTTTCTTTATTCGTATCTAATTTTAGTGACATATTTTTATTTTTATTTATTTTTATTTTTTTATTTTTTGTTTGTTCTTTAATGATTTTTTATTATATTATGTTAGTCACCATACAGTACATCGCTGGTTTCTGATGTAAAGTTCGATGATTCATTAGTTGCGTAAACACCCAGTGCTCCATGCAATACGTGCCCTCCTTACTACCCATCACCAGCCTATCCCATTCCCCTACCCCCTCCCCTCTGAGGCCCCCAGTTTGTTTCTCATAGTAGTGACATATTTTTAAAATAGGTGCACACCCCCATGATTTAATATTCACAGTGTTAAAAATCTCCTCCCTGCCCCCCAGTTAACTCAGCTCTGCCCCACATCAAAGACAACCAACATGATCAATTTACAGTGTACGTTTCCAGAGAGAGTTCATGCATCTTCCAGCAAATATTAAGTGGAACCAAACCGAATTGGTAGTCATTTCTGCAGGTCAAAAACAGCCTAATAACGGCAATTTCATATGGTTCAGCCTAATCCACATACTGCCATGCCTTCTTCTCCCTTTTTCACACCAATGGTAGCCCACTGTAAGCACTCTTCTACATCCTGATTTTTTTCAACTAATGATTATCTTGAGAACCCTTCCATGTCCATACGTAAAAAGCGTGCTTATTCTTCTTTTCGGCTATGTAGTCTTCTCTCATTTGAACAGACTACAATTGATTTAGCCAGTCCCTTCACAGTGGCCTTCAGGTTGTTTCCAATCTTTTCCTAGTACAAATAGCGCTGCTGTGAATAATCTTGTACTTGTGTCATTTTGTGCGTGTGTGAGTATATCTACGGGATGTAGATTTTAGAAGTGGGACTCCTGAGTCAAAATGTATATGGATTTGTAGTTTTGAAAGCTACTGCCACATCGCCTTCCACTGCAGTTGTACCAACTTATACTCTTACCAGCAACATGAGTGCCTGTTTTCTTATTTCTTTCTCAATTTGGTACTTAATACATATTCAAATTAATATAGTCAGCTATGTTTTAATTGAACTCCAAGTTGGCCTAAAACTGACTGCACTGAAACAAATCTCAATATTTGTTCCTTTACTCTCTGGTAACTTCAATGCAAATCTACTCACCTTTATGCAAACATTTACTGCAAATGCTTGGCAGCTTCTGTGTATGTACGTGTACCTTGTCAAATGTTGTGTGTGTGTGTGTGTGTGTGTGCGCACAGGTACACTCTACCATTTCTTTTGTTAATTTGCAGTTGCACTAAGTTTAGGATGCCATTGTTTAGAAATCAGAACTGTAAGAGCTTTCCTGAAGACTCTGAGTCTCCCCTCTTAGATGCCACCCCCTGGACACTGTGCTCTGATGCTGACGAAACACGGACGCGGGCCGGCCCTCATGGTGTCCTTCAGACTGGGCTGTAGCTTTCCTCACCAAGAGCCAAGCCTCTCATCTCCTTGAACACAAATGGCCAAGGCAAATTCCAGCTTCCAGGCTTTTCTCTAGAATATAAACAAATCTTAATGTTTCAGGGATTTCCTTTGTAGGTTATAGGTTATCTAAATTTTAGGTTTCTCTTTCTCTTCTCTCATAGTTGAGGGGATTCCTCAGGGATCTATGCTGTCACTGATGCAATTTTGCAGTTTGGTAAGTAACATGACAGAGAAATGAAAAGTGAAATTGCCAAGGCTATAGGAATTACTAAGATCTTCCAGGTCATAAAAGGCAAATAGAAGGTGAGGCTCTCCTGTAAGATTGTATGGAGGGGGAGGAAGATGAGAGGGGAATTTCAATATTCATCTCTAGGGGAAAAGAGTCTAAATGATCATTATGAGATTGTTGGCCATCATTATCAGTTTAAGAAAGGATCTACAAATCATTGTAGATTATTCTCTGAAGATACTGGCGTAACATACCGTTGCACAGCAATCAAGAAAACCTGGCTATCATTGGAAAGCATCTTAGAAACAAAGAAAAAAATCCTTCTATCCTTACATAAAATCATGAAGAATTCATACTTGCAACACTGCAATCAGCTTGAACAGAGATAAAGGAACCAGAGAAGGCTTACAGACAGGTTACTAATATGATTAATGGATGGAGGTTTCTTTATGAGAGAGCTCTTCAGTCTAGAAATAGAAAGAATAGAGGACATATATAATCACACTCCGTAGAATGCAGAAAGGGAGAGAGCTCAGCTCTGTGGAGCTAGACGGTGACTCAGTGCTGCGGGCAGATGGTTACACCAGGGGCCGGCCCAAGCAGCACTTCCATTGTTCCTCATCCTTGACAGACTCTTACCACTTGGGACGGGTGAAGAATAGTCAGTCCTACTGGAGGCAGGATGATGGAAAAGATGACCGTACAAGTTCCTCCAGTTTCGTCTCTTAGTAATTCAGCACCCTTGGCCTGATTTCTCCAGCTTGTTTTATTAATCTTGGAAAGGGGCTCCATGTGCGCAAGGGGAGATATGCAACAAGAAAATTGGGCTAAATATACATATTTCATTATTCACTGGCATAACTTTAACCTGATGAACTCATCTGGTGATAATGGATGCAAAACCTATAAGCTCTAGGCATATCCCTGCAAGTTAATACCAGTACATGATTACTAGAGACTGTTACCATTTCTCTGAATTTTGAGTAAAATACATGCTATTTAAGTAAAGTGGTTTATCACCATAGCAACCATTTCTAGAGTCACACATTCAAATTATAGGCCTGCACAAGGTCCAAGTGACAGAACATTCTGATACAAGTTTTTAGCTCCAGTTTTGCTCGCAACGGTCACCCACTTTCCCTCACATTCCTGTGGTTTTCAGGAGGAAGAAGGAAGGGAAAGAAAAACCAAAGGGAAGAAGGGTAATTAACTTCCAAATATATATATTTCTTTTATAAGGCTACCTACATAAATAGCTGGGCCTTGTAAGGAGTTAATGAAAATAAAATCTAACTTGCAAATTAGAGAGATATAAATTTCTTTTCTTTTTTAGTTAAAGTACAATTTAACATACAGTAGAATGTACAAATCTCAAGTGTACAGTTTGATGAGTTTTGACAATGCACAGATCTGTATAACCAGTGCCCCAGTCAAGAAATAGAACCACTCCCCACAAGTTTCCCTGCGGCCACATTCCATTCAACTGCCTCCCATCCTGAGGCTACCAGTGTTCTGACATTTTTCAACATAATTACTTCTCTAAAACTTCACATAAATGAAACAACATACAGTATGTGCTCTTGTGTCTGACTTCTTTGGCTTAACATTTTTTAAATTGAAATTTGTATTAAGATTTAAAAAAAAGACATTTTTATTGAGATGATTATAGAGCCCATGTATTAGTGGTTCGTTCCTTTTTATTACCACGTAGTGCTCCATTGAATGGATACGCCATGGTTTGTTTATCCATTCTTCTACTAATGGGTATTTGGGCTATTTCCAGTTTGGGGCTTTCTATATATAAAGCTGCTATAATATATTCTACAAGTCCTTTTTTGAACTCAGATTTGGGATTTCTGGATAAATGGCAAGTAAATGTTTAACTTTATAAGCAACTCCCCAACTGATTTCCAAAGAAACTATACCATTTTGCAATCCACAAGCAATGTAGGGAAATTCCACTTGCTCTAATATTTACTAAAATATAAACTTGTCTTTTTAAATTTCGGCCATTCTAGAAAGGATATAGTGATATACCCTTGTGGCTTTTCCTATTATCATTTGCCTTTTCCTGATAACTAGTGATGTTGTACATTTTTTCATATGCTTATTGACTATTAGTATATTTTCCTATCTGAAACGTCTGTTCAAATCTTATGCGTCATTTGAAAGTGCAGTGCCTTATTATCATTGAGGTGTAGGAACTGTCTCATTATTTGGGAAATAAGTCCTTTGTTAGGTATATCTACTGCAATTTTTTTCTCTCCTGTCTGTGGCTGGCCTATTCCTTTTCTCAATATGCTTTAGATGAGAAAATGCATTTACTTTGAAAAAGTCCATTTGATCTGATTTTTTAAAATGCTGCCTGGTGTTTTAAGAAATCTTTGACTACTCTCTGGTTGGAAGATATTCTCCTATGTTTTCTCCTATGAGCTTTACAGTTTAGCTTTTAGATTTGGTCTACTAACATTTCAAACTAATTTTTGTGTACAGTGTAAGCTAGGGGGCCAAAGTTCATTTTTCCCCATACAGATAACTTATTAGTTCAGCACTATTTACTGAAAAAGAAAACCTATCTTTTCCCCTATTGAATGGCTTTGAAATCTCCGTCAAAAATCAACTGACTACCTAAGGGTGGGTCTATTTCTAGATTGTATTTTGTTTCCTTGATCTGTCTATTCTTACATCAATACCACATTATATTAATTACTGTAAACTATATAGTAAGGGCTGAAACCACATCATGTAAATTCTCCAACTTTGTTTTTTTGAGTGATTTTGGCTATTCTAGGTCTTATGTATTTCCAAACAAATTTTAGAATCATCTTGTCAATTTCTAACAGAAAAGTAAAACCCTCGATTTTAATTGGGATTGCTTTAAAGTTTTAAATCAGTTTGGGGAGAATTGACATCTTAACAGTAACAAATCTTCCAATCCATAACATCAGACATGGTATTTCTCTCCAAATATTTCAGTCTTCTTCAGTTTCAATGTGTTGTGGGATTTGGTATGAATATTTTACACGTATTTTGTTAGAGTTAAGACTAAGTGTTTTACGTTTTGTGATATTTTAAATGGTATTTTAAGATTTTGTTTTCTAATTGTTCATTGCTAGTATATAAAAATACACTTTATTTTTGTATATATTTTGTATATAGATCTTGCACCCTGTTTAATTCCATGGGATTTTTTGTACACAATCATGTCATCTGCAAATAGAGATAGTTTTATTCTTCTTTTCCAACCCATTTAATTTTCTTTTACGTGCCTTGTTGCATTGGCTAAGATCTCTAGTACAATATTAAAGAGAAGTCAAAAGGGGCATCTTTGCCTTTCTCCTACCTTCAGCTGGAAAGTGTTCAATATGTCACCATTAAGAATGATATTAGCTTTGGGGTGTCTGGGTGGCTCAATTGGTTGAACATCTGAATCTTGGTATTGGCTCAGGTCATGATCTCATGGGTCTGGAGATCAAGTTCCACATCAGGTTCCCCGTTCAGCAGGAGTCTGCCTGAAGATTCTCTCCCTCTGCTCCCTGCCCCTCCCTCAAATAAATAAATAAATAAATAGAATGATATTAGCTTTAAAAAAAAGAATGATATTAGCTTTAGAGGAGATTTTTTTTAAATATAAAAATCCCTTAACATGTAAAAGAAGTTACCGTCTGTTCCCAGTCTACTACTCATGTTTGAGTGTTGAATTTCATCAAATGCTTTTTTCACAATTATTGAGATAGTCATATGGCTTTTCTCCTTTACTTATTAATATGGTGAATTATATTGGTTGATTCTTGGATGTTAATCCAAACATACATCCCTGGAATACTTGATCAAGAATGTGCTATCTCTTTTATATATTTCTGGATTCAGTTTGCTAATATTGAGTTTAGGATTTTTATATCTATATTGATGAGAGATTTTGGCTAACAATTTTCTTTTCTTATAATATCCTTGTCATATTTTGGTATTAAAGTTATACTTGCTTTATAAATGAATTGGGAAATATTCCAAGAGTTTGTGTAACTCTTCTGCAAATATTTAAAGAATTAACCAGTGAAGCCATTTGAGACTGAAATTTTCTTTACTGGAAAGTTCTTAATTACAGATTCAATTTTTAGTTTTTACTTTTTAAAAAAATTATGTTCTGTTAGTCACCATACAGTACACTTCATTAGTTTTCGATGTAGTTTTTAAAGTAAATATAATATTATTCAGATTTTGTATTTTTGTATATCTGCTTTGATGTTTTTTAAAGAAATCTGACCATTTCATATAAATATTCTAATTTATTGGGGCTCAATCATTCACAATAACCTCTTGTAGGGAGGGTGCTTGATTTGCTATCCTTTTCCTAGCTTATTGAGATGAAGGCTTAGATCCATTATTATTTCTATTGTTTCAAGGAGTCAGCATTATTTTATATTTATTCACATATTTCCCCTTACTGTTGCCCTTCATACCTTCCTGTAGTCCAGATTTCCATCTGGGATCATCTTCTTTTACCTTGAGAATTTTCTTTTAGCAATTCTTATAGTAAGAAATGCTGGTAACAAATTCTCTCATCTTTTACATACTTGAAAATATTTTTTATTTTATCTTTATTTTTGAAGAAAATTATCATGAGATATAGAATTCCGAGTTGGCAGTTTTTTAGTTTTGTTTCATTTTCCACTTAGCACTTTAACAATGTCACTCCATTGTCTTCTGGCTTCCATTATTTCTGTTGATATGTCAAATGTTGCTCCTTCAATGGCAATGTGCTCCTCACCACCACTCTCCCAACCCTGGACACTTTTCTAATTTTCTCTCTCTAGTCTAAAGAATTAGAGGACAGAATTCAAGGCAACCACGGACACAAGAAGGTAATGAGGGAATCCCTTAAAGGAGATTGCCAGAGAAGGGGCACCCTACATTCTGCCCAGCTAAAGAGAAATGAACTGACTGAAGATTTGAACTGCTGGCTTAGAGACGATTTGCAATTTGCATCCAACCAACTACTTGCCTGCTAAAACAGAAACATCAATGCTTTTTGGAGGAACACAGTCAAATCCAGAGTCAGCATAACAACATTTCCAATGTCTAAGATACAATCCCAAACTACTCAATAGAAATAATAATCAGTAGAGACAGACCCTAAGGTGACCCAGATGTTGGAATTAGCAAACAAGGATTTTAAAGCAGTTATTATAACTATTACCAATGATGTAAAGGAAAATATTCTTTGAGGAATAAAGGAAATCTCTGAAGAGAAATCGAAATAATAAAACAGAATCAAGTGAAAATTTTAGAATAAAATATAATACCTAAAATTAAATATTCACCAGGTAGGTTTAACAGAGAAATGGAGACTGAATCAAGCTGAAGGGAAATGATACCAGATGGAAAACTGGATTTTCAGAAAAGAAAGAACATCAGAAATGGTAAATACCCCGAGTATGTATAACAGACAAAATGTCCTCTTAATTTCTTGGAAATACATATGACTATTTAAAGCAAAAATTAAAACATTGTTTTGTGGGGTTTATAATTAGGTAGCTATAATACATATGACAACTATTGCTTAAAGGCAGGATAAGAGATGAATAGACTCAAATTAATGTGCATGGAATTATAGCAATAGTTGTTATAACCCAACCTAATGCGCTGGTTCTCCATAGGGAAAAGATACATAGCATATCCTAACAGCCATAGTCCCTAAGGGGAGCTGGGCAAAAGCCAGCCTTGGGAGAGGAGGGAAATGATTTGAAATGATTCACTAATACTTCCTTCAACTGTGGAAGTCTGGCTAAGCTTGTGGTGAAAGCTAAGCCTTACACAGAAGGTTCTAGTAGGAGTAGTAGGGACAAAATCTTATGAATTCAAACTAGCAATTGGCATTATAAATAGCATTGGGTCAAAGAACAACATATCAAGATTCATGTTAGCACAGTTATTTGTACCTGTATTAGTCATCTATTGCTGCAATTATACCATGGTGTTTGGGACGTCCCCAAAATCCACCCCCCACCCAGGTTCCATGATATACTAGGAGGACTCACAGGACTCAGCATATAGTTGTACTCATTGCTACAATGTATTACAAAGCACAGTTAGCAAACGTAAAAGGCACTTGAGGTGAAGTCCAGTAGAAACCAGGCTCAAGCTTCCAAGGGTCCTCTCTCAGGAGTCAAAAAGAATGCACTTCGTTACCCTAGCAATGAGCTATGACAACACATGTCAAATGTTGCCAGCCAGGGAAGGTCTTAGAGATGGAATCCTGAGTTTTTATTGGGAACTGGTCATGTAGGCAGTCTCTGCCTGGCACCTACCAAAATCCCAGATCCCCAGAAGAAAAGCAGGTTGCAGCATAAATCGTGTTGTTTGCACAGTTTGGGCAGAATGAATCATTCTTAACCAGATAATGATAGTAACCAAATCCAAGTTCCCAGAAGCCAGCCAAGGGCCCACCTTGCAAGCAGGCCTTTTCAAGGACAGCAGCTCAGGTCTGCTGTGTTAACTCTTTCCTGTACAACTACATAGCAAATGACTATAAAAGTCTTGGTTAGCTGTAGGGGTTGGCCGTGCTAGGCTAGACCAGACGCCAAGTTTTGTACTGGATTCAGGTCTACTCTATAAATCTTCCTAATTCCAGGCACTGTGGCTTCCTGCAGGCATGTTCTTCTCAAAGCAGGTAGCAGAAATACGAGAGGACAAGCTAAATCACCGAACGCTTTTAAGGTCTCTACCTACATCTCACCTCTTAACATTCCGTCAGCCAAAGTAAGTCACAGAGCTAAAACCAACATTAGTGGGATGAGAAATATCCTTCACCTACTCCAGTAGGGAGAACTGCAATGTCACATGGCAAAAGTTGTAAATGTACGAAATCCCTTTCAGAGAGGGATTAATTGGGAAAAATCATCTAACCTACCACAGTATCCGAGAGACCTCACGAAACTCAGAGGCAAATGAGGTTGCAAGCATCACCTTATCACCTTAAAAATGATATTTCTTGGCTTGTTCATACCCAAAAGGACATATGCCCAAAGGAGACTTGAAGCTGAGAGGAAAAAAACATGCAATTTTTGTCATATTCTACGCAAGTTTTCTAGTGATATAACAATAGAAGTAATAAAGGCTAACATTATGAAGTGCTTACCACGTCAAGAGTGTCACATGCATTATTTCATTTAATCCTTGGTTGCTACGATCATATTCCCATTTTACAGATGAGGAACCAGAGGCCAAGAGGTTTGTCCAAGGTCACAAAGCCGATAAGTGGTGAAGCCAGGATCTGCATACAGGCAGCCTAGGTCCAGAGCTCGTGCTTTTAACCATTATATTTTACGTGCACGCCAGATTGCAAGGCTTCAATATCGGACTACGGAAGTGTGCCCAAGTTGTGGAAGCGCCACCGAATCTGCACATGCTTCACACGGGCTTGGAAAGCTAAGGTTTAATTTGTCAAGAGAAGAAAATTTTTATCCTACTCAACTCAAATACCAAGAAAACCTGACTCTTTCTCGTAGAAATATATCAACATACCACAGTTCAACTGTTTAATTTCAATGGTATTTAAATTCAAACATTTCCTGTCTTTGAAGAACTGCTCCATGAATACATTTCATTGATCAAAATAAATTTTCAAAGTTTCTAAGCAACCTTGAATTTCTACTTTCTAGATGGAAGTATCTGCTACGTGTACCACCTCCTGTGACACTGTAAAGGCCACGTTTTCAGTGGAGAAAAATGATCATGAAAGGAAACAATTGGAAAAATCTTCCATTTTCATTAAACAAGTACATTCAAGTCTGTGTTCAATAAATAATTTAACAATGAAGAAGTATCTCCTTTATGAAGCAAGAATTCTGTAATGCAAATCTACATCCGGAATTTTTAGTCCCACCCTCCATGGTTATGGGGAAGTGCATTTTAATTACAGACATTCATTTCTCAATTGTTTTTTGAGCTTAATAAATAAAGTATTGTACTGCTTATCAGAAATCAGTAAGGACATAATGTTAAAAGGCATGTTCCTGCAATAAGCAATGGCCTGCCAAGCATCTCATTTGAAGATGAGTAAATGCTGTTGTAGGAGTTGAACCTGATGGAACGGATTAAGAACCCACTGTGGGGAATTTAGAGGGTTACTAAAGACACAAAACATTACCTAGATGTACTCAGCCTATCAAACACGAGATATACACAAGAGGACATTTCTATCCTCAAAGAAGACAATTACCCAAATTAGGCTAAAATTGGAAATGAAAAAAAAAGGACACGGCCAAATGCCAACTATTTGAAGACAAGTCTGGAAAAGCGTAGTGGGATACCTTAATCCAAACATGAACAATGAGGAGATGCAGACCATATTTTCCATGATGACCCCGGCGTTTGGAACTAAGGGGTGATCACTCGGTGACAGACAAAGCTGCTCAGCTCAAGTGTTCTGATTTTGTTTATAACAAATCCCCGCTTTCTCTGCTAATCTCCCAAGAGCTCTGCCACTTAGCTAAAAAGCATGATCACCCTGGCTTATAAAAAATACAAAATCAGAGCTCTAAATGGATTTATGAGATTCTCCAGAAGAAAGAACAATGATACAATGGAAAACAGGAACTGCTGGCAGATTTCCACTTAAAGCCAAATTTCAAAAATTTTAATGGAAAAAGAATTTCCTTAATTTAGTAGGTATAAATTATTTATACTATCACATCAAATTGTTCATATAATCTAATTTTAACAAACAAAACTTTCCCCATGGGAAATACTTTAATATTCATAGAATAATTTTAATAAAGTTAAAATTTCACTCTTAAGAATATTAATTACTATATGAATCCTATGTGGGCTCAAGAGTAAATGGCAAGTTCTATTTTCAGTTATCACTTGAGAACTTTATACTCCACTATTTACTGTTGTTAATGAAGATTTGAAAGAAAAGAAGTCATTTCCTAGCACAAGCTCAGCTTCAATATAATTAACAAAGTAACATACTTATTCATAAAAACCCATGAAAAAACTTAATATGTTAAATGTATGAGAAGTCTTTCTTTTAAGGGGTAATACTTTTCAGAAAAACTCCCATACAAGGTAATGTATTCCTCCCAAGACATCACAGCCAAAGCCTAGGCATGGGAGCTCCTTAAAGGACACCCAGGGAAAACTCCTACCCATCTTGCAGGAATTCCTGCTACAGCAGCTGTGACAGGAGCTTTCCAGAGTCTTCACGAATACTTCCATGAACTGGAAGGTGGCGTTTACTATCCATGGTCCTGCCTGTTTTATTGCAGGTGAGCTCTGACTGTAGAAAAGTTCCTCCTGCTAATGAGTGGAAATCTTTGTTCTTAAAATTTCAACCTATCTGGTATAATATTTATACCACTGGTTATAGTTCTAGCATCCATAAGCGCCTCAAATTCCAACTCTCCTGTTCCCTAGGTGGGGGTAGTGGCTGAGAACAGCATAGCAAGTTCCATCACTCTGACTTGGAGGGGGAGGGTTCCAGGAAGGGGAGAGGTGTGACAGAGCCATGGAAAAGGAGATGGAAGACAACTAACCAAATATTTGGTTCACGAGGATATTTCATGTCGGATTCAGTGACAAACACAGATACAACCCCGACTACAAAATACAAAAGAGAATGTGGTTATATGTGGTGTGTGTGTAAGCACTTGTGTTTGTGTAGGTGTGCGTGTATGCAGATGCACGTGTGTCTATATGTGCAACACACACGTCTGAGTGTGAGGATGTGTACAGTCGGCCCTTGAACAACAGGGGCTTCAACTGTGTGGGTCCACTTATACGTGGACCTCTTTGGAGAAGAACAGCACAGTACTGTAAATGTCTTTTCCTTATGGTTTTCTTAATAACATTTTCTTTTTTCTAGCTGACTTTATTGTAAGAATAGAGCATATAATACATATAACATACAAAATATGTGTTGATCGGCTACTAATGTTACCGGAAAGGGTTCAGTCAACAATAGGCTATTAGTAGTTAAGTTTCAGGAGAGTCAATAGTTATATACAAATTTTCAACTGCATGGGGGGTCGGCACCCTAACCCCACCCCGTCACTCAAGAATCAACTGTATGTGTATATATATATATATTATCTATATATAGTGCATGTGTATACGTGTGAGAAGGTGTTTGTGTGTGTGTGTGCGTATGAATATGTCTGTATAAAATGCCAAGTCAGCTAAGAGAAAAATCTTCAAACTATATTCAATAAGGAATGCAAACATGGGTTTTTAGGGTATTATTTTTAACAATATAAAATACACACAGTTGCTAAGCATTTCAGGAGTTATTAACAGACCAGAGAGGATAAAGGGAGTGCCACATACTTATGTTGATATTATGGTAAAAATATGATTATTTCAAAATACCTGAGTCATTAAATGTTAAACTTATTATCTAGACATTTGCTATCAAGTAGATGAAGAAGTTCTCAACCAGTAAGTTAAAATCAGCCTACCAAGTCTCTTTCCGCAGGTTCTGATGGCCTTGTTAGCCTGGGAGGGGCGGGCCCGCAAGCGCCTTCCGGGGAGCAGCTCAGAACCCACCCCTCAGGCCTGAGCAGCACTGCGCCGACGCTACGCACCAGAGAGCCGGGACGCAACAGCTCCCCCTGGCGGCCTGGGCTGCCCTGAGGGGAACAAAGCCCCCACTGGCAGGACACTCAATTATTAACAAAGAATTCAAATCTGTTGACTAGATTTCAAGATAAGAAAGAGAACAAACCCATGGAAAATTTTTCCATAAACATAGGAACAAAAGAAAAAAGGGTTTGGGTTAATTTAGGATATCTGGTTAGTAGAACACTATCTGGAATTAATCAAAATGTTACTAAATTTTATTCACCAAAAAGAATAAAGCTCTATTCAGACCTAATAAGGCAAAATGATAAACCTATATAAACAGTTTTAGTTATCATAAAATTGGAAACAAGTAACTGGATAATGTAATAAATCTTTTTCTAGGTAATACATAAACTCATTCCAAATTGTATAGTCTGGTAAAGCACAAAAATTAATTTTGACCCATGGGCCAAATATCGCACCCCATCTGTTTTACAAATAAAGTTTTGTTGGCACGTGGCCACGCTCATTCATTTACTGTCTATGCCTATTTTCATACCGTTAACATCAGAGTTGAGAAGTTGTGACTCAGACTATTATGACCCACAAAGCCTGAAATATCTACTCTCTGTTCCTTTATGGGAAAAGTTTGCAGACCCCTGCCCGATATAATCACAGATCCTAAAACAAACACGTAGGCTGCAGTGCTAAATCATGATAGTCTTAGGGGAGGAGAGAACTTGACTTTCTTTGTCATGTAGGGTCTTTCCTTACAAATCAACAACAAAAAAAGACAGAGTTGCAAAAACTGTTCCAAGTGTTGTGAGAGTATTTTACAGGTTGGAGAAATGGGATAATTGTTCTTCCTACTCGTTTTGTTGGTTCCTCCTACCTGTTTCTCCTCCTCCTCATCTGAGGTGCTACTGATATCCTGGACGTTTCCGCTGGGGCTGCCGGGTGGGTAATCTTTCAACTTCTCTTGAATGGACCAGTTGTCCTTTAGATCTGTTGTGTTTTCCTCATCACTTTCTGGGTTATTTTTCCATTCCTTCATCATTTCTAACACATTAGTTGGTCTTGCTGAAGAAAGCGTGTTGCCCTAATATTAACAATGAATTTTTGGTGTTAGAAACAGTTTAGAAAATTGAAAAGATTTTTACATCTTCTAGTAATACATTTTCCTAAATTGAGTAAGTCGCATGGAAAAACTATAATGCTGAGTAAACAGCCAAACTTCTGCGGCCCGTTGGCGCATCCTCCCTGCACTGACATGGCTCACGCCTCTTGACTGAGGTCAGGTGCGACAGGTTAGGGTTTGGGGGGAAATATGCAGGTTTGAAAGAACAATGCAACATGCTCCTGCAAGGGACACTAGGCATGGCAATTCCCTGGAATCGGAAGACCCCCTCATAGAGCGATTCTTAGAAAACTATAAGGGAAGCAGAAAGAATGAAAAAAGTTGCCCCCAGTCTAGTGAGCCCAACAGTAAGCGCAAGCTTATATAACATCAAAATCTCCAGGTAGGAAAACTGAACTCATTCAGTAGTTAAACACTGGGTCCAAGAAGACAGATGTCTGATTTGAAAGCTTTTTAGTTGACTGGAAGGCTTAGATGTAAAGTGGTCACGATCATAACTGATTCAGCACACACCGCTTTAATCCCAAATGTGACCACGCCATACCAAACTGACTGTTCTATACTAACAACACTTCTCTCAAAAATAATATTCCACTTAATGCCAAGAAACACATGAATGCAGTCTCAAACGGCTCCTGCTAGAGTAGGTGTGCTTTAAATATTTTTGCTCCTAACTCAGACTAGTAGAGAAAGTTCAGACAAGTTTAGATCACATTTAGATTAAAATGGGAAATGCAGGTGTGGGCACAGCTATGAAGTGATGCTATGTTAATCTGGTAAGTGGGTGGATTGAAGCATTAAGCATCAGTGACACAGAATACTCTGAAACGGAGCACTTTCAGGGCAGATTTCTGAGTACACTGTTGAGGAATTGTAGAGCTTAATATATTTGTGGTTAAAGACAGAGACACACAGTAAGTATGGAATGGTAATAACTGAGGATCATCACACAATTAATCTCTCGTGGTTCTTCTATTTCATCCTGTTTTAAGCAGTTCTATAGTCTTACCACTTTCATAGCATCTTGCTTTTTGCTACACTCTACCCGTAGCATCCTCTACCCATTCACGCCCAGAATACCCTTACCTCCAGGGCTTAGTTTAAGAATTAGCTCTGTCAAGAACCCCAGAACTTTAAAAAATGTTGTCAACTTAAACTCAGATGAAGTACAGATGGCGTTTCAGAGACCATAAAAGAGTTGGAATTGTCTAGAATGGTAGAGTCTCTGATACCTCATCGGAAAGAGTTCTGACCTCCAGAGCTCTGCCAATAGCCCTGCTTGATCTATGATCCATCTAGCCTCTATTACAACTTCCTGGTTTCACCCTGACCTTTAACCCTAATTTTCTTGTAATCACAATATCCAGGCTCCTGGAATGCGAGTACACAAAAGAGGTTCTTTCACTAGCCTGATATTATCTATGTCTGTATTTCCAGCCTCAATTGCCCTTCCCTGATAAGCTTTCTATAAGGTAACTCTTTGCATACTGTAGTAGGCACTAATGAGACCTAACAGTCCTCTCTTCTAGGCATGTTGTACAATTCTGCTTCTCTGTATCTTTTGGGATATGACTATGTGACTTGTTTTGCCCAGTGAAATGTTACTGGACATAGTGTATGTCATTTCTGGGTGGAAATGATAAGAGAGCGCGCGCAATTTATCAGGGTCCCTATTCCTACCTTAGCAACTACAGGAGCACAGAGATGGAGCCCCTCAGCCCGGGTCCCTGAGTGAGGACAAAGTAAAACAAAGCCTCCTCCCCTCCTCCCAGCCAATCTGCAACGGAAGGCATTGAGACCACTGACATTTGGGGGTCATTTGTTACCACAGCATAATTTAGCCTATCCTGATATAAATAGCAAGTTAACATCTGCATTCTGTAAGTCACTTCCAAAAAGCCCTTAAAAAGAGCCCAGTGTACAACCAGCATAGCCAACAAAATTGTAATTACTACCGAAATCCTATCCCATTGGTACCCTGTGATGGTCCTTGCTTTGCACAGTCCTGATGTGCGTGAATTTCCGTCATCGTGACTTAGTGAAATAGTATCAGTCCCCCAACAACACAGTTCAAGTTTCAGTCACCGTGGTAGACTAACGATGATTACGTAAGGTTCAGACTTCACTGGCGGCTCTTCAAGCCACAGTCACTGCGGAATTTACAGATGTGTGTTGTGATCAGTGACAAATTATGTCACTTCTTTTAGTCTGTTGGTGATGGGACACTGGGCATTGGCTACTCAGTTCACACACAGGCAGCAAAGTATGCGCTTGTGTTGCCTCCTTGCCTCCCTGGGAGTCTGGCAGCCAAGATGAAAGGGCCGCAAGCAGATGGAAAGTGATCATGCTGGAAGTGAAATCTGAATCAAATGTCAGTGGAGTAGCAGAAGAAGTGGCTGACCTTGGAAACTCCGCCACCGCCACCGCTTGAGAGAACCTAGGTATGCAACCAAAGGAGCTTGGGAAGGCAAACTCACGAACACACATGAGAGGAGAGTGGTGTGCAGAAAGAACAGAGGTGCCCCAGTGAAAGTGATGCCTGCAAAGAAGGTGACATTTAAAAAACTTTCAGAGATAATTCATGACATTGAAAGCATAAAGGATAAAATGTTGGAAGTTCATCCAAACCTAGAGAATAGTATTAGAACTCACTAAAATATAAAAAAAGATACTCCCTTCTGTATTGTAAGTTATAGGACAAGAGGAAGAAGGTAAGCACTGTTTAAACTAATTTTGACAAGTTTTTATTTAAAAAAATAAGACATTTTAATTCTTAATATTTCTAATGTTTGAAATTACAATGCACCTAGAAAAATCAATTTTTCTTTTGTTTCATTTTCCAAGTATTATAACCAATAGTTAGTTTTTATTATTTAACAAAAAATTTCAAAGGGCATGGAACAATCCTCACTTTCCCCAATGATTATTAAGATCGTTTTGCAGTTTCAACCTGTGCTGTTATTTTTATGGTCCTGAGCTACTATACGAAGCAAGGATTCCCTGTGTTATCTTGAACCTGCATCTCTAGCAATCTTTCAAATGCTCGTCATACACGTAAGAGCTTGATGACTGATACTCTATATGCCTAAAGTAGAGTGCCTTTGTACTCAAAGAAATGACCCTATTTCTCATTCCAGGGAGATTGTGAAGAAGAGAGAGGATTCAGAATAAGACATTATACCCTCCGAAACACCCTATCTGGAAATCTTCAACTTTTTGCTTCCTAAATTCATGTGTGATATCAAACACGGCACAAATGGTGAGGTCGATTCCAGACTTTCCCTGTTGTCTGAAGTCCAGCCAATAACTTACTAGACTACCTACCCCCTTCTTGCTTGCAAGCAGCTGGAGGAGGAATTGTCTCAAATGCTTGGACTGACCAATGAATACGTGGGCCAGGGCTATGTGTCATGAGCCATGTGGGTTCAACAGAAATTACAAATTAACCAACAAAAATGGGCATTATTAGGGCAGACACTGTCAAGTGTATGTCGTTTCACTATAGGACACTAACCTCTGAACTCCCTTTACTGGCTGTAATCAGGGGTCAGACACTGAACGCATCAACTGTGAGCTAGTGCATGGCAAGGAGGCAGCAGTAACAGGTCAATAATCGGAGGCTTTCAAAAGTAGAACACCAACCTTCTGGTTACTAAACCTCTACTTGGTTAACTGACAGAGGGTTGAGACTATTTTATTTTGAAAAATGGAAAAATGAACACTCATGGAGAAGCAGCATTGGCAAAAACTAAGGTATTATTAAATGGAGACCAAAATTGGAGACCTAAACATATGCTCCTATCTAATATACTTGCCTGTTCAAGGACTGTGACTATCAGTATTTTATAAACAATAAGTATTTAATGAGTAGATCTGAATGAATGAATGATATTTATGAGCTGGGGTGAGGTGGTATGAAACATAAAATTGGCAAAGCTAAGGGCGCCTGGGTGGCTCAGTCGGTTAAGCGTCTGCCTTCAGCTCAGGTCATGATCCCGGAGTCCTGGGATTGAGCCCCGTGTGGACTCCCTGCTCAGCGGGGAGTCTGCTTCTCCCTCTCCCTCTGCCTTTCCCCCTGCTTGTGCTCTCTCTTGCTCTCTGTCAAATACATAAATAAAATCTTTTTAAAAACTGGCAAAGCTAAAAGGAAACATTCTAGGTCTTTAGCTTCTGGTCATCATTTCTACTTTTTGTAAATAGCCAGAACTATTTATTTTGTAATGTTCCTAAGTGGTTTTTTGTTTGTTTGGTTTTTTTTTTTTACTTGAGTATAGTTGACACTTAGGAATAAATTTTTTTAAATAGGAAAATGGAATAGTCACTTTATAAAAAAAAACATAAAAGGATGCTCAACTTCACAAAATTAACAAAACCCAAATCAGAACAATGAGATGCCAATCTTCACTTAATAGGCGGGCATAAATTTAAGTTTCATAATACTCTGTGTTGGTGACGGTGTGGAGAAGCAGGCTTTCTCATTTACTTGCTTTTTATGGGAGGGTAAATTAGCAATAACCTATCAAAATATATAATGCGCATCCTCTCTGGCCAGTAAGTCCACTGTTAAGAATTTATCTGGTAACACAGCATGCAAACATATATTTATAAGAACATTTGTTGCACCACTGCTGTAATAGAAACAATCTGAAATAATTTAAATGTTCCATATTCATAGGGGACTATTTATTTTTTTTATAATATTTTTTTATTATGTTAGTCACCATATAGTACATCCCTGGTGTTTGATGTAAAGTTCCATGATTCATTAGTTGCCTATAACACCCAGTGCACCATGCAATACATGCCCTCCTTACTACCCATCACCAGCCTATCCCATTCCCCCACCCCCTCCCCTCTGAAGCCCTCAGTTTGTTTCTCAGAGTCCATAGTCTCTCATGCTTCATTCCCCCTTCCGATTACCCCCTTCCTTTATCCCTTTCTTCCCCTACCGATCTTCCTAGTTCTTATGTTCCATAGATGAGAGAAACCATATATAATTGTCTTTCTCTGCTTGACTTATTTCACTTAGTATTATCTCCTCCAGTCCCATCCATGTTGCTGCAAATGTTGAGAAATCGCTCTTTTTGATGGCTGAGTAATATTCCATTGTATATATGGACCACATCTTCTTAATCCAGTCATCTGTTGAAGGGCATCTCGGCTCCTTCCACGATTTAGCTATTGTGGACATTGCTGCTATGAACATTGGGGTGCATATGGCCCTTCTCTTCACTACGTCTGTATCTTTGGGGTAAACACCCAGTAGTGCAATGGCTGGATCATAGGGTAGCTCAATTTTTAACTTTTTAAGGGACCTCCACACTGTTTTCCAAAGTGGCTGTACCAACTTGCATTCCCACCAACAATGTAGGAGGGATCCCCTTTCTCCACATCCTCTCCAACATTTGTTGTTTCTTGCCTTGTCAATTTTTGCCATTCTAACTGGCGTAAGGTGGTATCTCAGTGTGGTTTTGATTTGAATTTCCCTGATGGCTAATGCTTTTGACCATTTTTTCATGTGTCTGTTAGCCATTTGTATGTCTTCATTGGAAAAGTGTCTATTCATATCTTCTGCCATAGGAGACTATTTAGAAAATAATAGTGTATCCATAGTTTGAGATATAATGCTGCTTTTTAAAAAATAAAGAAATCTTTCCAAGATACATTAGGTAGAAAAGAATAGCTTGCATACTATGACCCCGCTTGTGTAAGGTACATACATAAAAATGTATAGAATTTTTTTTGAAAGAATGCATAGAGACTTAACAAAGACTATCTTTCGTAAGAGGGAATGAGGAAATGGAGGAAGAAAAGTCATTCTTCCTTTGTTATTTACCATTTAAGTCACTTACATGAGTCATCTGAGCTATTACCTTTATATGACTAGTAACTAGTGTACACTAGAGTAGAAAAAGAAACAATGTAAGTTGCAGATACCCACATGAACTGATGGCACCCAGTAAAACCACCAAACTCACCCTAATGGGCCCGATGAGTGCTGGGAAGCAGCGTGTGAAGGGAATAATGACACTGAAGTAAGCAGCTGCACGCCACTGTAAAATTTTTCCTAAAAGTCATCTCGGTGATTTCCTTTTATAAGTGTAGCAACTACATGAATGTACAAGGTTAGTGCTGATATTCCTAATCTTCAGGGGGGAGCAGCCTGAGAAATTTAGTAATTTGCCCTATTCCAGAAGTATATTTCTAATTGCCTGCCAAGAATTTCTAGCTAGAGGTGTTGTGGAGCCTTCAATACTGTATTGTATACTCAAAAGTTGATAAGACAGATTCTTAAAGTTCCCATCAAAAGAAAAAAAATTGTAACCATGTGAGCTGTGGATGTTGTAACTAAACTAATTGTGGTAATCATTTTACAATATATACATATGTCAAACCATTATGTTGTACACTTGAAATTTATACAATGTTATATATATATATCAGTTATATCTCAATAAAGCCAGAAAAATAAAAACAAACTCAATATATTCCAAACAATATTCTCCAAATTATATACACCTGGCTATACATGAAGACTTGCAAAGGGATGTGTGGGCAAGGATAGAGCTTGCGGGGAATCCATTTCAAGACCCCCAATTTCCAACAATCTATTCTTTTTCTAAAGTCATCTCCTTAAGCAAGGATTTACGGTAATCCTTTCAATGTTCTTTTTCTTAAGTTAGCTTCTTTCAATTCTTGTGATTGTATATTTATTTTTTTGTGTGTCGCAGAATGCTCATTTATCTAAAATAATGAACTCCTACAAATCAACAAGTAAAAGACATAAAACCAAATAGAAAAATGGGGGGGGGGAATACTTGAACAGGTGTTTCACAAAAGAAGATATCCAAAAGACCAATAAGCATAAATAAAGGTGACCAATTTCCTTTGTCATTCAGGAAATGCAGATTAAAACCACAAAGAGATGCTATTACATACCTACCAGAGTATCCAATAAAAAATACCGACAATAACAAGCACTGGAGAAGGTGGGGAGCAAACCTAGAACTCACACATTGCTAGTGAATGGTCCAATCACTCTGGAAAAGGGAACAATGGAACTTTCTGGCTAGGGATGGAAATGTTCCCTATTTTGTTCTGGCTGGTAGTTGCACAAATACACACATATATAAGACTCATCAAGCTATGTATTTAAAATCAGTGTTAATTTAGAGTGAGATTTTATCTTAACAAAACTATGATGAGTTTAAAGATAAATTTCATAGCTTCACAGATATTACTACATGCGTTTAATCACTTTCACTGCTATATAATATTCCATTGTTAGACCATACCACAATATTCATTTATTTAAGTCTTTTTCAATGTTTTCCAATAAATTTCATAAGTTTACCCAAAGAGGTCTTAGAAATCTTATGTTAGATTTATTCCTGAATATTCTATATTCTTGGATACTGCATTACATGTCTTCATTTTTATTACGTTTTCTATTATTGGCTGCTTGTGAATAGAAACGTAATTGAATTTTGTATACCAATCTTTTTTTTCCAGCTTTATTGAGACGTAATTGACATGTACCAACACTGTGTAAGTTTAAGGGGTACATGTGTTGATCCGATACACTTCTATACTGATACACTGCTGACCCTTGAACAATATGGGTTTGAACTGTGTGGGTCCACTTACACGCAGATTTTTTTCAGTAAATACAGTGGGTTACTGTAAATGTATTTTCCTCTTCTTTATGATTTTCTCAATAACATTTTCTTTTCTCTCACTTTATTATAAAAATATAGCATATAGTACATATAACATAAAAATATGTGTGAATTGACTGTTCATGTTATCAGCAAGGCTTCAGTCAACAGTAGGATGTTAGCAGTTAAGTTTCTGGGGAGTCAACTGCACAGGAGGTCAGTACCCCTAACTTCCATGTTGTTCAAGGCTTAACTATATATCAATAATAAATCCAGCTATCTTACTCAGCTTTCCTATTATTTCAAATAATGTGTCTAATAATTTCTATATTATGATAAATAATAAACGTTTTATTTCTGCTTTCCAATTCCCATGCCTTTAATATCTTTTCCTTGTCTCCAGTTAACTAAAACCCACAATCTTGGAAAAAAATATTGAAAGCCGACTTCCTTGACTAGAGCTTTATTTTATTTATTTATTTATTTTAAAGATTTTATTTATTTATTTGACAGAGAGAGAGACAGCCAGTGAGAGAGGGAACACAGGCAGGGGGAGTGGGAGAGGAAGAAGCAGGCTCTCAGCAGAGGAGCCCAATGTGGGGCTCGATCCCAGGACTCTGGGATCACGCCCTGAGCCGAAGGCAAATGCTTAACGACTGAGCCCCTCAGGCGCCCCTAGAGCTTTATTTTAAAGGAAGTTCTCATATTTCCTATTTAGAATGATATTTGCTATATTCTTTTATATCAGGTTAGAGAAGTTTCCTTTTATTCCTAATTAAATTATGAATATATGTTGAGTCTTATAAGTGTTTCCTTTGAAATGATGCTTTTTTTCTCCTTTAATATGTTAATGTGGGAATTTATATTTATAGATGTCTTTCTGAAATTAAACCATCATTGTATACTGAGCAAAAATCCAACTTGGTCATGATGTATTATCTTTTTATATACATAGTTGGATCCAATTTGCTAATATTTTGTGTCTAAGGTTTTATATCTCTATTAATAAGTGAAATGGATCATTTTCCTTTTTCATAGGTTTAGTTTCCATCAGTCTAGTTTTGTTGTACTACAGTATACAGAGTTATATTAGACTTTTTGAATAAGTAAAGAAAAATTCCCTCTTGTTAGGGGTGGGAGGTGAGCTACAAATTTGAGTTGAAAGTCTTGTAGGAACAATCTGTAAAATCATCTGAATTTTAAGCTTGGTGCTTTCCTTATGGAGGATTTTATATTTATTTAACATATATGTATATTTTACTAAATATAAGGTTTTAAATTTTAATTCCAGTATAGTTAACGGTGTTATATGAGTTTCAGGTGTACAATATAGTGATTCAATACTTCAATACATCACCTGGTGCTCATCGTAAGTGTGCTCTTAATCCCCATCATCATCCTTATGGAAGATTTTAAACTACTACTTCAATTTCTTTAATAATTATAGGACCATTTAAGTTTTCTATTTATTCTTGAGGCAGTTTTATGAAGCTGTAAAATTTTTCTAGACCAAGAAATTTTGTCCATTTGGCCAAAGTTTTCAGATTTCTTAGTATACAGTTGTTAGGGTTCCCTTGTCTTTTAAATTTCTTATCTCTTGAATCACAATCCTTTCTCTGTGTTTTTCCTGTGGCTGAATTCTCTTTTTCATATAGAGTATCTAACTTTTTTCTTCGTCTTTCTTGATTACTTTCGCCAAAGTTTTCCCTATTTATTGGTCTTTCGGAAGACTCAAATGTTGGTCTTGTTATCTTTTTCTCCTCTACCTTTGCTTTCTATTTAGTTTATTTTCACTTAGTTTTTTTTTTTCCTGTTACTTTATTTGGGTACATTCTGCTGGATTTTTTTCCTGCAATTTTAAGTTGGATAGGTAGTTTATTAATTTTTACCTTTCTTCTTTTCTAATATAAATATTTTAGGCTACAAACTTCTGCCAAAACACACTTTCCAGCATCCTACAAGTTCTGACATGTTGTATTTTCGTTGTCATTCAGGTCTAAGGATTTCACTTCTTTCTCGTTAGTATTTATTCTTTAACCCAGGACTTCTCTAGAAGCATGTGACGTGATTTCTAAGCACACGCAGATATTTACTCTCGCTGCTACTGACTTCTGATGTGACTGCATATTGTCAGAGAACATGATCTGTGAGGAATTCACTGAAGCTTGCTTGCTTCACGGACTAGCGTAAGATCAATTTTGATAAATGTTCCACATGGGCTTAAGAAAACTATATGTTCTCTAATTGTTGAGTGCAGAATTGTATATGTATCCACTGGATAAGCTTGTTGATTGTGTTGTTAAAACCTCTGTACCTTTGCTTTTGTTTTCATTTGCTTTACATTATCAGTAATTGAGAGAAGTGTATTCAAATCTCCCACTATGATGAATTTGCCAATTTCTCCATGTAGTTTTGTCAACTTCTGATATACTGTTTTTCAGGTTATTAGTTGTATAAATGTTTAAAATTATTATATAATCTGGTTCAGTTGAATTTTTATCATAATAAAGTGACCGTCTTTAGCTCTAGTTGAGGTGTGTTAATGTATTAACTGGTATTTATTCATTACACAAGCTTTAATATAGTGACATGGGTTAGTGTTTGCCTGGTATGTCCTTTTCCATTCTTCTTTTTTTCAATACTTCACTGTCTTTATGCTTTGTAAGTGTTTCTTGTAAATAGCAGCTAGATTCAACTAAAAATTCAACCTGACAATATGTCTTTTAATAGGTTTTTCTAACTCATTTATTTGTTGATTATTTTTATATTTGGACTCGTTTCTATCATTTATGTTTACTACTTCAATTTGCCCCATTCTTTGATTTTCAATTCTTTCCCACTTTAAAAATCTGATGTCAACAATTTCTATTTTAGCACCCTCTCAGTGGACCGATGTTCTTTCTCCCTTCTCAGTGCTTCTAACTGGATATTGCTTCTCATTTTAATTCTTGTTATTATGGAAATACTTTCTCCTCTTATTCTTTGGTTTTGTGGTTTTTCAGTTTTGTGAGGGTTTTTTGACACCAACAAAAACTTTATCAAGGTATTTAAAGACTCTTACTGCACTCTGGCAGCAGCTTCTGGATTTGGTTTTCCTATTTAATTATTTCAACCAAGTGTTTTATGTGTATGACTTGTGTGTCAATCCTTCTGAAGTCTTGTATATTTGAAAATATTTTTATAATTCTTTTCATTTGAATGATACTTTGGATGGATAAAAATTCTAAGCTTAAAGTTCTTGGTCTTTTAATATATTTAGAGTAATACTCTATTTATGCTTTTATCCAATGTTGCTCCCCAAAAGTAAGATGTCAATGTGATTCTTTTTTTTAAATAATTTTTTATTATGTTACGTTAGTCACCATAGAGTATATCCTTAGTTTTTGATGTAGTGTTCCATGATTCATTATTTGTGTATAACACCCAGTGCACCATGCAATACGTGCCCTCCTTAATACCCATCGCTGGCCTATCCCATTCCCCCACCCCCTTCCCCTCTGAAACCCTCAGTCTGTTTCCCAGAGTCCATAGTCTCTCATGGTTCATTCCCCCTTCTGTTTGCCCCCCCTTCATTCTTCCCTTCCTTGTCCTACCAATCTTCCTGCTACTTATATTCCATAAATGAGTGAAACCATATGATAATTGTCTTTCTCTACTTGACTTATTTCACTTAGCATTATCTCCTCCAGTCCCATCCATGTTGCTGCAAATGTTGGGTAATGATTCTTTCTGATGGCTGAGTAATATTTCATTGTATATATGGACCACATCTTCTTTATCCATTTGTCTGTTGATGGACATCTCAGCTTCTTCCACAATTTAGCTATTGTGGACAATGCTGCTATGAACATTAGGGTGGATATGGCCCTTCTCTTCACTATGTCTGTATCTTTGGGGTAAATACCCAGTAGTGCAATGGCTGGATCATAGGGTAGCTCTATTTTTAACTTTTTAAGGGACCTCCACACTGTTTTCCAAAGTGGCTGTACCAACTTGCATTACCACCAACAGTGTAAGAGGGATCCCCTTTCTCCACATCCTCTCCAACATTTGTTGTTTCCTGCCTTGTCAATTTGTGCCATTCTAACTGGCGTAAGGTGGTATCTCAAGGTGGTTTTGATTTGAATTTCCCTGATGGCTAATGATTTTGAACATTTTTTCATGTGTCTGTTAGTCATTTGTATGTCTTCATTGGAAAAGGGTCTGTTCATATCTTCTGCCCATTTTTTGATTTGATTATTTGTCTCTCATGTATTGAGTTTGAGAAGTTCTTTGTAGATCTTGGATACCAGTCTTTTATCTGTAGTGTCATTTGCAAATATCTTCTCCCATTCCGTGGGCTGCCTCTTAGTTTTTTTGATTGTTTCCTTGGCTGTGAAGAAGCTTTTTATCTTGATGAAGTCCCACAAGTTCATTTTTTCTTTTGTTTCTCTTGCCTTTGGAGATGTGTCATGAAAAAAGTTGCTGTGGGCGATGTCAAAGAGGTTGCAGCTTATGTTCTCCTCTAGGATTTTGATGGATTCCTGTCTCACATCGAGGTCTTTCATCCATTTGGAGTTTATCTTTGTGTATGGTGTGAGAGAGTGGTCAAGTTTCATTCTTTTGCATATAGCTGTCCAATTTTCCCAGCACCATTTATTGAAGAGATGTCTTTTTTCCACTGGATGTTTTTTCCTGCTTTGTCAAAGATTAGTTGCCCAAAGAGCCGACGATCCATTTCTGGGTTCTCTATTCTGTTCCATTGGTCTATGTGTCTGTTTTTGTTCCAGTACCATGCTGTCTTTGTGATCATAGCTTTGTAATATAGCTTGAAACCTGGCAACATGATGCCCCCCAGCTCTGCTTTTCCTTTTCAACAATTCCTTGGTGATTTGGGGCCTTTTCTGGTTCCACACAAATTTAAGGGCTGTTTGTTCTAGTTCTTTGAAAATTGTCATTGGTATTTTGATCGGGATGGCATTGAAAGTGTAGATTGTTCTGGGTAGCATAGACATTTTAACTATGTTAATTCTTCCGATCCATGAGCATGGAATATTTTTCATCTTTTTGTGTCTTCTTCAATGTCTTTCAAGAGTGATCTGTAGTTTCTAGAATATAGATCCTTTACATCTCTGGTTAAGTTAATTCCGAGATAAGGTATGATTTTGGTGCTATTATAAATAGAATCGATACCCTAATTTCTCTTTCTTCAGTCTCATTGTGCGTGTATAGAAATGCAACTGATTTCTGAGCATTGATTTTGTATCCTGCCACATTACTGAATTGTTTTATAAGTTCTAGTAATTTGGGGGTGGAGTCTTTTGGGTTTTCCATATAGAGTATCATGTCATCTGCGAAGAGAGACAGTTTGACTTTTTCTTTGCCGATTTGGATACCTTTTATCCCTTTTTGTTGTCTGACTGCTGTTGCAAGGACTTCTAGTACTATGTTGAATAATAATGGCGAGAGTGGACATCCTTGTCGTGTTCCTGATCTTAAGAGGAAGGCTTCCAGCCTTTCCCCGTTGAGAATGATATTCGCCATAGGCTTTTCATAGATGGTTTTTATGAAACTGAGGAATGTGCCCTCTATCCCTACACTCTGAAGGGTTTTAATCAGGAAAGGATGCTGTATTTTGTCACTCTTAAAAGCTTACTAGAAATATAAATTCTAAGGCTCTCCCTCAGGGCTAGGAATCAGAATTTCTGGGGGTGGGCCCCAGTAATCTGTTTTAATAAGCCCCCTAGATGATTGTTATACGTGCTAAAGTTTTAAAAGCATTGCTCCATTCAACAGTTACCTTTCATAGGAATCAGGTCTCATCCCTTACAACTGTACCATTCAGTGGGCTGGAGATATGGAAATTTCATAAATTGGCTGGTAGGCCTTCCTGGTTTGGGGATCAAGGTAATACTGGCCTCATACAATGAGTTTGGTAGTTTTCCTTCTGTTTCTATTTTTTGAAAGAGCTTCAGGAGAATAGGTATTATTTCTTCTTTGAATGTCTGGTAGAATTTCCTGGGGAATCCGTCAGGCCCTGGACTCTTCTGATCACTGCTTCAATCTCTTCCTAATTAATCTGTCTGTTTAAATAATCAATTTCTTCCTGTTTCAGTCTTGGTAGTTTATAGGTTTCCAGGAAGGCATCCATTTCTTCCAAGTTGTTTAATTTATTGGCATAAAGCTGTTGATAAAAGTTTCTAATGATCCTTCCTATTTCATTGGTTTTGGTTGTGACCTCTCCTCTTTCATTCATAATTTTATTAATTTGGGTCCTTTCTCTATTCTTTTGAATAAGTCTGGCCAGTGGCTTATCGATCTTATTTATTCTTTCAAAGAACCAGCTTCTAGTTCTGATGATCTGCTCTACTGTGCTCCTGGTTTCTAATTCATTGATCTCTGATCTAATCTTTATCACCTGCCTTCTTGTGCGTGGGATAGGCCTGTTCTTCTGTTCCAGCTCCAGCTTCTTGAGGTGAGAATATAAAAACTGCACTTTAAATTTTCCTATTCTTTTGAGTGAGGCTTGGATGGCTATGTATTTTCCTCTTAGGACTGCCTTTGCAGTGTCCCATAGGTTTTGGACCGATGTGTTTTCATTTTCATTGGTCTCCAGAAATTGTTTGACCTCCTTCTTAATTACCTGGTTTACCCAATCATTCTTGAGCAGGATGGTTCTTAGTTTCCAACTGTTTGAATTTCTTCCAAATTTTTCCTTGTGATTGAGTTCCAGTTTCAAAGTATTGTGGTCTGAGAATATGTAGGGAATAATCTCAGTCTTTTGGTATCGGTTGAGACCCGTTTTGTGACCCAGTATATGGTCTATTCTGGAGAAAGTTCCATGTGTATTCGAAAAGAATGAGTACTCTGTTGTTCTGGGGTGTAGTGTTCTGTATATATCTATGAGGTCCATCTGGTCTAGTATATCATTCAAAGCTCTTGTTTCTTTGTTGATTTTCTTTTTTTTATAGTAATATTTTTTATTATATTATGTTAGTCACCATACAGTACATCCCTGGTTTTTGATGTAAAGTTCGATGATTCATTAGTTGCGTATAAAATCCAGTGCACCATGCAATACGTGCCCTCCTTACTACCCATCACCATCCTATCCAAACCTTTTTTTTTTAATCAAAGTAAATATTTACTTAGAATGAGAGAAGCAATACAATGGCATCCAGTTAAAATTTTAAAAAGCTGACAAATAACAGCTATTTAAAA
>NW_024424008.1:4386998-4389767 GCF_017311325.1 Ursus maritimus
AACTGATTTCTGAGCATTGATTTTGTATCCTGCCACATTACTGAATTGTTTTATAAGTTCTAGTAATTTGGGGGTGGAGTCTTTTGGGTTTTCCATATAGAGTATCATGTCATCTGCGAAGAGAGACAGTTTGACTTTTTCTTTGCCGATTTGGATACCTTTTATCCCTTTTTGTTGTCTGACTGCTGTTGCAAGGACTTCTAGTACTATGTTGAATAATAATGGCGAGAGTGGACATCCTTGTCGTGTTCCTGATCTTAAGAGGAAGGCTTCCAGCCTTTCCCCGTTGAGAATGATATTCGCCATAGGCTTTTCATAGATGGTTTTTATGAAACTGAGGAATGTGCCCTCTATCCCTACACTCTGAAGGGTTTTAATCAGGAAAGGATGCTGTATTTTGTCAAATGCTTTTTCTGCATCAATTGAGAGGATCATATGGTTCTTGACTCTTTTCTTGTTGATATGATCTATCACACTGATCGATTTGCGAATGTTGAACCACCCTTGCATCCCAGGGATAAATTCCACTTGGTCATGATGGATAATCCTTTTAATGTACTGTTGGATCCTATTAGCTACAGTCTTGTTGAGAATTTTGGCGTCCATATTCATCAGGGATATCGGTTTGTAATTCTCCTTTTTGATGGGGTCTTTGCCTGGTTTGGGGATCAAGGTAATACTGGCCTCATACAATGAGTTTGGTAGTTTTCCTTCTGTTTCTATTTTTTGAAAGAGCTTCAGGAGAATAGGTATTATTTCTTCTTTGAATGTCTGGTAGAATTTCCTGGGGAATCCGTCAGGCCCTGGACTCTTCTGATCACTGCTTCAATCTCTTCCTAATTAATCTGTCTGTTTAAATAATCAATTTCTTCCTGTTTCAGTCTTGGTAGTTTATAGGTTTCCAGGAAGGCATCCATTTCTTCCAAGTTGTTTAATTTATTGGCATAAAGCTGTTGATAAAAGTTTCTAATGATCCTTCCTATTTCATTGGTTTTGGTTGTGACCTCTCCTCTTTCATTCATAATTTTATTAATTTGGGTCCTTTCTCTATTCTTTTGAATAAGTCTGGCCAGTGGCTTATCGATCTTATTTATTCTTTCAAAGAACCAGCTTCTAGTTCTGATGATCTGCTCTACTGTGCTCCTGGTTTCTAATTCATTGATCTCTGATCTAATCTTTATCACCTGCCTTCTTGTGCGTGGGATAGGCCTGTTCTTCTGTTCCAGCTCCAGCTTCTTGAGGTGAGAATATAAAAACTGCACTTTAAATTTTCCTATTCTTTTGAGTGAGGCTTGGATGGCTATGTATTTTCCTCTTAGGACTGCCTTTGCAGTGTCCCATAGGTTTTGGACCGATGTGTTTTCATTTTCATTGGTCTCCAGAAATTGTTTGACCTCCTTCTTAATTACCTGGTTTACCCCCAATCATTCTTGAGCAGGATGGTTCTTAGTTTCCAACTGTTTGAATTTCTTCCAAATTTTTCCTTGTGATTGAGTTCCAGTTTCAAAGTATTGTGGTCTGAGAATATGTAGGGAATAATCTCAGTCTTTTGGTATCGGTTGAGACCCGTTTTGTGACCCAGTATATGGTCTATTCTGGAGAAAGTTCCATGTGTATTCGAAAAGAATGAGTACTCTGTTGTTCTGGGGTGTAGTGTTCTGTATATATCTATGAGGTCCATCTGGTCTAGTATATCATTCAAAGCTCTTGTTTCTTTGTTGATTTTCTTTTTTTTATAGTAATATTTTTTATTATATTATGTTAGTCACCATACAGTACATCCCTGGTTTTTGATGTAAAGTTCGATGATTCATTAGTTGCGTATAAAATCCAGTGCACCATGCAACGTGCTCCTCCTTACTACCCATCACCATCTATCCAAACCTTTTTTTTTTTAATCAAAGTAAATATTTACTTAGAATGAGAGAAGCAATACAATGGCATCCAGTTAAAATTTTAAAAAGCTGACAAATAACAGCTATTTAAAATATAAAATATTTTAACTGCCTGAACCACTCCTTTTTTCCTGTATCTTTGTTGATTTTCTGCTTAGGTGATCTGTCTGTTGAGAGGTGGAGTGTTGAGGTCCCCTACTATTAACGATATTATCTTATATGTCTCTTTACTCTGGTTAAGAGTTGGCTTGTATCTAGCTGTGCTCCCTGTTGGGGGCATAGATATTTATAATTTTCATATCCACTTGTTGGATACATCCTTTAAGAATAATAAATAGTGTCCTTCTGTATCTCTAACTACAGTCATTAGTTTAAAATCTAATCTGTCTGATATGTGATGCTACCTAGCTTTTTTGAGGTCCATTGGCATGAAAAATGATTTTCCATCCCTTCATTTTCAGTCTGGATGTATCTTTAGGTTCAAAATGAGTCTCTTGTAGACAGCAAATGGATGGGTCATGTCTTTTATTCAATATGCAACCCTGTGGCATTTATGGGAGCATTTAGGAGCAAAATACGTATAATCGATTCAAAGGCACAACATGTTCTTAGATTCCAAGTGTTTGAGGTTCTTCCAAATTTTTCCTTGTGATTGAGTTCCAGTTTCAAAGCATTGTGGTCTGAGAATATGCAGGGAATAATTTCAGTCTTTTGGTATCAGTTGAGACCTGTTTTGTGACCCAGTATATGGTCTATTCTGGAGAAAGTTCCATGTGCACTCAAAAAGAATGAGTATTCTGTTGTTCTGGGGTGTAGTATTCTGTATATATCTATGAGGTCCATCTGGTCCAGTATATCATTCAAAGCTCTTGTT
>NW_024424008.1:4389777-4463336 GCF_017311325.1 Ursus maritimus
TTTGGTATCGGTTGAGACCCGTTTTGTGACCCAGTATATGGTCTATTCTGGAGAAAGTTCCATGTGTATTCGAAAAGAATGAGTACTCTGTTGTTCTGGGGTGTAGTGTTCTGTATATATCTATGAGGTCCATCTGGTCTAGTATATCATTCAAAGCTCTTGTTTCTTTGTTGATTTTCTTTTTTTTATAGTAATATTTTTTATTATATTATGTTAGTCACCATACAGTACATCCCTGGTTTTTGATGTAAAGTTCGATGATTCATTAGTTGCGTATAAAATCCAGTGCACCATGCAATACGTGCCCTCCTTACTACCCATCACCATCCTATCCAAACCTTTTTTTTTTAATCAAAGTAAATATTTACTTAGAATGAGAGAAGCAATACAATGGCATCCAGTTAAAATTTTAAAAAGCTGACAAATAACAGCTATTTAAAATATAAAATATTTTAACTGCCTGAACCACTCCTTTTTTCCTGTATCTTTGTTGATTTTCTGCTTAGGTGATCTGTCTGTTGAGAGGTGGAGTGTTGAGGTCCCCTACTATTAACGATATTATCTTATATGTCTCTTTACTCTGGTTAAGAGTTGGCTTGTATCTAGCTGTGCTCCCTGTTGGGGGCATAGATATTTATAATTTTCATATCCACTTGTTGGATACATCCTTTAAGAATAATAAATAGTGTCCTTCTGTATCTCTAACTACAGTCATTAGTTTAAAATCTAATCTGTCTGATATGTGATGCTACCTAGCTTTTTTGAGGTCCATTGGCATGAAAAATGATTTTCCATCCCTTCATTTTCAGTCTGGATGTATCTTTAGGTTCAAAATGAGTCTCTTGTAGACAGCAAATGGATGGGTCATGTCTTTTATTCAATATGCAACCCTGTGGCATTTATGGGAGCATTTAGGAGCAAAATACGTATAATCGATTCAAAGGCACAACATTATATTATGTTAGTCACCATACAGTACATCCCTGGTTTTTGATGTAAAGTTCGATGATTCATTAGTTGCGTATAAAATCCAGTGCACCATGCAATACGTGCCCTCCTTACTACCCATCACCATCCTATCCAAACCTTTTTTTTTTAATCAAAGTAAATATTTACTTAGAATGAGAGAAGCAATACAATGGCATCCAGTTAAAATTTTAAAAAGCTGACAAATAACAGCTATTTAAAAAATCCATAAAATATTTTAACTGCCTGAACCACTCCTATTTTTTCCTGTATCTTTGTTGATTTTCTGCTTAGGTGATCTGTCTGTTGCTGAGAGTGGAGTGTTGAGGTCCCCTACTATTAACGTATTATTATCTATATGTCTCTTTACTCTGGTTAAGAGTTGGCTTGTGTATCTAGCTGCTCCCCTGTTGGGGGCATAGATATTTATAATTTTCATATCCACTTGTTGGATACATCCTTTAAGAATAATATAGTGTCCTTCTGTATCTCTAACTACAGTCATTAGTTTAAAATCTAATCTGTCTGATATGTGAATTGCTACCCCAGCTTTCTTTTGAGGTCCATTGGCATGAAAAATGATTTTCCATCCCTTCATTTTCAGTCTGGATGTATCTTTAGGTTCAAAATGAGTCTCTTGTAGACAGCAAATGGATGGGTCATGTCTTTTTATCCAATATGCAACCCTGTGGCATTTTATGGGAGCATTTAGGCCATTCACATTGAGAGTGATTATTGAGAGATATGATTTTAATGATGTCATGTTGCCTGTGAAGTCTTTGTTTCTATAGATTGTAAATTTCTGTTCTGTATCACTCTTGGGGTCTTCTTACTTTTATAGAACCCCCTCTTAATGTCTCATGTAGGGCTGGTTTGGTGGTTAGGAATTCCTTCAGTTCCTGCAGGTCTTGGAAGGTCCTTATCTCTCCATCAATTCTGAATGACAGCCTTGCTGGGTAAAGGGTCCTTGGCGCATGTTCTTCTCAGTTAGAGATACCCTGCCAACCCTTCCCGGCCTGCCAGGTCTCTGTAGACAGGTCTGACGTTATTCTGATATTCTTCCCTCTGTACGTAAGGATTTCTTCCCCCTGGCCACTTTCAATACTGTATCCTTGGATCTAATATTTGCAAATTGAACTATGATGTGACGTGGTGTAGGCCTGTTCTCATTGACCTTGGGAGGGGTTCTCTCTGCCTCTTGGACACGAATGCTTGTTTCCTTTGCCAGATTAGGGACATTCTCAGCTACAATTTGTTCAAATATCTCTTCTAGACCTCTCTCTTTCTCCACCCGCTCGGGGATGCGGATGATTCTGACATTGGAACGTTTCATTGAGTCAGTAATCTCCCTTAATCTACATTCTTGAGATTGGATTTTTTTTAAGCCAAGTTTCTGTTTTAACTTCCTCTTTTACCATCCCATCCTCCAATTCACTAATTTGTTCTTCTGCCTCATTTACCCTGGCCGTCAGGGCGTCTAGTTTAGACTGCATTTGATTCATAGCATTTTTAATTTCTGCCAGACTCGCTCTCATTTCTGCCCTTAGAGATTCTATATTCTTGTTAATATTTTCGTTAATATTTTTTTCAAGCCTACTCATCATCTTGACCATTGTTACTCTGAACTCCATTTCTGACAATTTGGTTATATCCATATCCATCAGTTCTATGGCAGAGGCCACAGTCTCTGTCTCCTTTCTTTGCTGAGGGTTTCTCCTCCTCGTCATTTTGACGAGGAGAGGTTGTGGGGATGCCCAGAACCCAAATTATTGACCAGGACCCAGGCAGTGTGCACTTGTTTTATAGGGACCTTAGGGA
Source organism: Ursus maritimus (assembly GCF_017311325.1). NCBI lineage: Eukaryota > Metazoa > Chordata > Mammalia > Carnivora > Ursidae > Ursus > Ursus maritimus. Next base: position 4,392,562 of record NW_024424008.1, read on the forward strand.
TGAGGGCTTCTTGATTTTTCAGCCTGCCTTCTGGGGGAGGGGCCTGCTGCGCTGATATTCAGGAAACCCTGTTTGGGTAGAGTCTCCGTGTCCCCTGCGAGGGGGGATGGGGATGGGCACAATGTGAGCCGGTATTTCCAGGCTTTTGTTCTCTGGCGGCTTTCCCTGGCAGTTTGCTGTGACTCTTCTGAGAGTCAGAGCAGCAGTGGCCGAATCCCAGCCTCTGTCTCAGAACAGAGAGATCACAGTCTGCTCTCCACTGAGCTCTCCTGGCCACTTTAACTCTGTTTCCATCAGTGCTGCTAAAAACCCTGCAGTGTTCCGGGATGTGTGCCCCACAGCCGGTGTCCCAGCCCTCACTTCCAGGGCCCGCACATCTCTGTCCTTTGTGCTTCTAACACCGCCAGCCGCCGCCCCCACCCCCTTCCCACGTGCGCTCCCGAGCTCCCGGTTTCAGTCTAGATCGAGTGTACGCTCCGGAGCTCCAGCCCTCAGTCTGGTGGCTCGAGCTCCTGGCTCACGGTCTCAGTCTGCTCTCTCTCAGGTGCCGGTCCGCGAGTCCGCCCGCTCCCCCGTGCAGGTGGCTACCGCTTCCCGGCGCCCGAACGCGGTGGCTCCCTCCCCCTTCCATTTATCTTCTGATATCTGTGCGAGGTTTCAAATGAACATCTCCTGTTCATACTCAGTGCTGGAGATGTTCATTTGTAGAGATCCAGATGTATCTTCCTGTGTGTCAGGCTGATTCCGTGGGAGTTCAGGATGGTCTGGTAGAACCAGTTCGATTCAGGGGACCAGCTGAAGAAGGGGTCCCCTACTCCTCCACCATCTTTTTTTTCCTCCTGTCAATGTGATCCTTGTTCTTTTTTTTTTTTTTTTATGTTTTGCTATTTCTTTCTGGGAGCTTTTAGAGTTTTTCCCCTTGTTTTTGATGTTCTTAAATTTCATTATGCCTCTTTCATCAGTTTTTCCTCATCTTTCCTATTTAGTATTCTATCATCTGTTGAAAGCAGAAGTCTTTCTTCTTTAATTCTGATTATTTTACCTCTATTATTTTTTTAAAGATTTTCTCCTCCCCTTTTTTACTTTTCAGTCTCAAATTCCTATTATAGGAATTTGGGCACTTTTAACTCCATGTATCTTAACCTTTTTTTTTCTTTTTTTTTTTTAATATATTTTCAATTTGTTTATCTTCCTGTTTCCTTCTGTAAAGTTCCCTAATCTGATTGCCTAGTTTTTAAATTCATTCTTCAGCTGCACCCATTTCACTTCTTTACCCTATATAGTTGCATTCTATATTTCAACTATTATACTTAAATGGTTCTACTTGGTTCTGTTTTATTATTTCATATCCTTGCTCCATATTATTAACATCTTCCCTTATCTGTTTTAGTATACTCACTTTGCTGACTTTCAAATTTTGGACTGTCTATCCTAAACTCTCCTAATGGTGTCTGAAACTTGGCCTGTGATCTCATCTTCCCCAGGGAGTACTGGCTCCTTGGGAGGACAGGGCATTGTTCTAAGGTCAGATCCAGGCCCTCAGCCCAGGAGCTCAAGGAAGAGTAAGGGGTAAGAACCTTAGGCACCAGAAACCTGCCCCATCCAAGCTACTCCACAGTCTAGGGTTTCATCCTTATCAACCTTCTCCCAGGAGAAACAACCTTTGCAGGAGGAACTCCTAAAAGCACAACCTGCCAGTCTTAGCATTTGGAGTTCAACAAGTCAATGCCAAAAACCAGTCAATTCCCACCCATTTTCCTTAGCTTCTCACTCAAAACAGGGCTTCAGTGCTGCTTGGATTTTATTTCTTCAGACCCCTGTGAAGGGATAGGCATCAATGTCCCAAGGCAAAGGAAGACAAGCAAAAGGGGAACTTGGGTTTTTTTGTCTTCCTATTTTAACATCCTGTCCTGGCTCTGGGCTGTCACCGCACCTGCCATACACACCAACTCAAAACAAATCCTTCATCTTCCCAAGGGCTTCTCATGCTGTTCTCTGAATCCTGGTATCCTGAGGTTTTTCTCTAAAGTTATTCTAGGTTTAATCTTCAGAGAAGATGCAGTAATCTGTGCTAATTCAGCATCTTGGCAGGAACGAGAACCTTCTCTAGCAGGCCTTTCCCTGCGTGGATTTTGACAGTTTACTCAAACAGATTTAAAGAACTGAGTGACATTGTTATGTCAAAACTCCTTCCATTCCCATCTACTTATTTACGTAAGGTTCTTGGTACCTACATCTTTAAAAACTAAAACAACAATACAACTGATGCTGAATGCTGTCTTTTTCTAACAATAAGTAATATTCAATCTTCGATGAATAAAGTATTTGGGGTGGGGAAATGCAGGCCTATCCGTCCACTAGAGAGAGGCATTTCCAATATAATTGTACTTGTGACGCTTAATAATTATAACAAATTATAATTATGTTCTCTTGATTAATTATGTACTAATAATCATAATGGTAAGTCATTATTAAGTAATTTTTAAACATTTAGAACCTTAAAATCACAGGAAATAAAAACAAGAAATTAAATATGTATTTGAACCTTTTTTTTTTTTTGCAAAATGAGACAAATGATAGGATGATCAATAAAAACCTTTCAAGCAAAAATATATATCAGGATAAAATTCTGAGAAAGAAGTGGAATAGAAGCAGAAATTCAAAGAAAAGAATGAATAACCTATAGTTCCTGTTAAAGAAGAAATTGCTCACAAATTTTTACAAATGGATAAGATGAATGTCCTATTCATGTAAAAACAATATTAGTTTTATTTTTAATTATCCATATTAAGGAAATTATAACCTTTGCAAGTAATTAAATTTAGGGTGAAAATTTTTTAAGATCTACCTAAAGATATCTTAGGAGATTCACCATTTTTTCAATATTCTTTTTGGAATTACTCAAGCATAAAAATTTGAATATACCGTTCCAAAATACATCTCACTCTTTTTTTCTAATCTACAAAACCAGCAATTCTTCTAGGTTTTCTTTTTGTCTTAAACTGCTTTCCCAGTCACTTGAAAAACAGTTTTGATTCCTTGTACTCCTTTATCTAACATTTCTACTTAGTTGAAAAATTGTTGATTCTCTTCCTAACTTCTGATTTTCTCCTTCCTTTCTGTTCCACTCTCTTTGCCGAGTTCCAATCTTCATCATCTCACCCAAGCCCTATTTCAGTGCTCCAACTTCTTTTTTTTTTTAAATATTTATTTTTTTACTTGAGAGAGAGACAGAGACAGAGAGTGTGCGGGCGGGGTGAGGGCAGAGGGAGAGGGAGTGAGGGAGAATCGCAAGCAGACTCTCCGCTGAGTGTGGAGCCCAACTCCGGGCTCAATCCCACAACCCTGAGATCATGACCTGAGCTGAAATTAAGAGTCAGATGCTCAACTGACTGAGCCACCCAGGTGCCCCAGTTCTCTAGCCTCTGCTTGCCACCAAGCAAGCCACGCCACACACGCTGTTGTCAGATTATTCTTCCTGAAGTTCTGTCTGTCTTGCCAGCAGTACTTCTACCAGCACACTAACTGATGGAGCTGACCTGTGAGGAGTCTCAGACACTTGCTACTTGTCCCCAACCGCTCCAGTGCCTGTCCTGTTTCCATTGAGGGCCTGACTAGTACCTTACTATCTCTCCATCAAGATCCTGCTTCTGCCCTTTAGCCATGATCTGTCTGTAAGGCTCCCTCAAGACCTTCAACTCAAATTTATTCCTAGGGCTTTTCCAGCTTCTTCTCTCAGGCAAGACACTCCATTAGAATAGGTGTTCTCTCCTCAGAATCTAGCCCACAGACCTCATCCAAGTCCACCCAAATCACCCTATAAGGGTCAGAGGGACAAAGGAGAAACTCTCATAGGTTCGGCTCTGAACAGGGTCCTTCTAGTAGCAACCTACTGTCAAACAAGCTGAATATGAAGTCCCCTCCAGATAAGTCAAGGTCTAGAGTAAAACAGTTCTAACCTGCCTTTACAGCGTAATTGTCTACTACTTCCCTACATGTCTTCTATGGTTCTAGAAAAACAGAATTACTAATATATTTCATGTGCTCTGAATATACTGCATATTTTTTTCTCTATATATATTTGTAAAGTTCTTCCTATCTGGAATTCCCATCCTTCTTACCAGGACTATCACACTAACTTCTACTTTTACCCGTTCTCTTAGAGCCAGGTCACATATTACCTTCACTTTAAGTAGTTTTCGTAATCCCCTAAAGGGAATGATAGCTCTCTTCTTGAAAACCTAGTACCACTACTACATTATATAGTACCACGTTACATGGCACTATATCGTACATTGTATCACACTGTATTATATAGTATTAGGTAGCACATTATATATAAATATATAAAATATATATTATCTTTATAGAACATGTCATTGTATACTTATATATAACATATAGTATATTTTATGTATTATTTATGTTTATATATACACACATATTATTATATACTCATTCGCTGCCTGTGTTTTATTTTAAACCCTCTACTAGGCTGTGGGCAACCTGTGGGCAGGGGCTGTGCCACACTCATCCCTGTGTCCTCCACAGCACACAGTAGTTATGCAATAAATATTTACTGAATTATTAACTATCTACCTATCATTGGATATTGAATAAATCTCCAGGTTCCTGCTTCATGAACTTCTTTGTAATATAATTTTTATAGAAACCTTCATTAAATGCGGCCTCGACATATTCATACATATAAGATAATTCACAACTTAAGAATAACTAAATATAGTAAAATAAAGATAAGAGTTTTGACATATTTAGGATGCAAATATAGAGTTGGAAAAAATTCCCAACAATTAGGTATCAGAAAAGTTTCGTTCTCTTATGTAGAGTGTATACGTTAAGGCTAACGGTCAAAAGCTAATGACAAAAACCTGGATAATAACTTGTAAATTAATGAAGAAAGGCCTTATTCATACACTAGGAAAGACCATTCTGAGATTAGACCCCACACCTTGATGACAAGTGCCTTCACCAAATGTGACCGTAAAAAAAAGTACATTGTACTTTGTGGTAAATTACTTAAGGGGAGAAATTGCATTTTATTTGTCTTTGGACCCCTATAGTGCCTGATGGGTTAAAGCCCAAAGATACTTGTTAAAATCAATAAAGACATTTAACTGACATCTGTCCCATTAAAATAAGCCACCTTGTAAGACTGACGCACTACAACAACAAAGTCCTTCATTTCGAAGAGTGTACACTGTTCTCTACCATCTATGACAGCAAGTTACAACTTCTTAGCCTGGGATTCAAGTCCTCTCACAATTCTCTTTCCTTCTTTAAAAGTTCGTTTCCCACTTTTTCCTTCAAGCATTTTCTCTGCCAGTCAGATTGAACTTCCTGATTTTACACTTGCTTGCCTCTGTACCTCTGGTCATTTGGCAATTTCTTACATCATTTATCATTTTCTTCCATGATTGTATCTTATACATAGCTTGTCTCTCTTAACAGGTTATAAGTTCCTTATATCAGAGAACATATCCTATATATCTTTAATGATATTTTATTTATTACGTAGCATAACATGGTAGACACACACACAAACACAAAATCTGTCAAAGGAATTATTGAATGTATGAATAGAACCAAAAGAACTCAAATCTGGACACTACTTTATGACAAGCCATAGAAGAAAAATGTTTCCTTAATTTACAGCTGGGTTCTTAACTATAAGGGGGCATTAAAAATACCTGGGAAACTTGTTAAACATGCAAATTCTTGGTGTTAGTTGTCATAAGGGGACTTGAAGGAATACCAAGAAGCAACTGTAATTGCCTAAGAAGATGGAATAAACTCTCGAGCCACTGTTGAGGGGAAAGAGGACAGAAAGGAAGAAACAGACCCGCGAGGATCACAGGAACACTCCAGGCCACGGGAGTCATCATCAAACTCTTCCTTTGTAGGAAAGTCATTTCTTAGCTGGTTTTCCTCACATCTAATCTTTGACTTTTGAAATCAGGATGACAAATGTGTTTATTTTAAGTTACGTTCACTTAAATGTACATAGAGGAACTATGACTATTCTTCTCAGAACATTCTGCAGAGATATACCATATTTCAAAACGCACAATACATAGGCTGAACCATAAAAACTTTTTATCCAATAAAGCTCTTTGAAAAAAATGTCACTACATGTTAGATATTGCAAAGGATAAGCTCTGGTTATAAAGCAGCCAGGTACTGAGAGAAGTAATGTATTCTTTTTAGATTATTTCAAACAGAGGATATGAATTACAGGAAGACTTCAAGTGGTTAAGAAGAAAAGAGTTTTGCCTTTCAGAAGTTTATCAAATGCCAGTATTCTAAACTTCCTACACTGAACTCCTTGGGGTAGTCTGATATAGTACACGCTATCTGTCACTTCTCTATCCATTTGGCAAAGACTACATAGAGACAAATGTTACAGAGGCTCAAAAATGGAGACTTCTGGAAAAATGACCAAAGCCAGAAATAAAGCTGTACTAATTAGAAAACAAATAATTAAATGGCCAAACCCGAATGTTATGTGATGCTGAAAAGAGATAGATTTCTCAGGCACACCATCTGTTTTACAGTTTTTGATTTTGCTGTACTATAAACCTCAGAACGGTTTTGCAATGATCTAGCTGCTAGCTCATTTGCACAATTACTTTAGGCCAGAAATGCTGATTGCACAGAATCATTTCAGAGATCAACACAGTCACAGAAGAGGGCAGATATAACCCAGCTTTCAGTGAAGACTGGTTTTTTAGCTCTTGAAGGAAAAAATATTATTTAAAAAAATGATTAGAAATTGCAAAGGAAAACTAGAGAGTTGAAAAAAAGGGTGATATCACTATAAGTTTCTGATATGTATCTGAACTTACCTGGGCCCACAGGGTCACCATCAACCCTTCTGTTGGCCAGTCTAATGGAAACTCCTCATCTCGTCTTGACCTCTCAGCAGCATTTATCCGGGAGCTGACTTGCTCTTACTTTCTCCAACATTCTTCTCACCTAACTTCACTGGCACCACTCTCCCGATTTTCTTCTCTCCACATCAGCCATCCCTTCTCAGCCCCCATGGCTGGCTTCTCCTCTTCTGGATGTTGTAGTGTCCAATGGCAGGTGCTGGGGCCTCTTCTCCTTTCTGTCTGTGTTTTCTTCCTAATTTATCTCTTCAGCCTAATGACTTTACATGGCATCTATACGCTCGTGATTCCCAAATCTGTATCTCCAGCTCGGACTTCCCCAGTTCCAGACTCATATATTCGATTATCTATTTAATATCCCCACTTGGATGCCACATAGGCATCTCGGACTTTGCATGTCTAGTATGGAACTCTTGATCCACCAGCACCCCCCCAGAAAAAAAGCTATTTTTCCACAGTGTTCCACATCTCGGTAAATGGCACCGCCATGGCCCCACCAGCTATTACAGCAAAATCTGGAAGTCATCCTTGATTCCTCCCTTACCCTCGTTCCTCATCTAAGCCACCACCAAGTCCTGTCAACTATACCTAAAAACATACTGCATTTATTTCTCTCCAGCTCTGTTGCTACCACCCTGACCAAGCCACCATCATTTTGCAACAATGCCACTGCAGTGTAAGCATATCAGGTATCTCCAGTATCTAGCACAGTGTCTACCAAACAAGAGATGTACAATAATTTTTTCATAGATGAATACTGCTTAGCAGTAGTTCCTATGTGTCTTTAGAAATCTCCAATCTCAGTTCTTGGATATTTTCTGAAATACCTATAGATTTATTCATTTATTGACTCATTCATTCATTCAGCAATCATTTATTGAGCATAGATTAATTAGGATTAGGCTCAATAACATATTTGACAGTGTGTTAAAGATGGCAGAAGTTTGTTTCCTGCTCCTATGAAAAAGCCTGGAGGTCAAGGGCTGGCATGGCGGCTCTGAGCTAAGAGCCCTGCTTCCTTGCATCTTGTTGCTCTGCCAACCTCAGTTTCTGGATTCCACTTCATGGTCTAATATTGCTAGCCAAACTCCAGCCATCACATCTGTATTCCATTCACCAGGAAAGAAGATACGCCTGAGGAATGCCATACGCCCTCCATTTAAGGGCACTTCCCCAAGATTGCTTCTACTTCCGCCATCATGATAACTAACAAAAACTGGGGATAACCAGCAATGAAGACTAGATAGCAATGTTTCCAGCTACAAGTGAGGATCCTCGTTAGCAGAGAACAAGAAGAGGATGAATATTGAGAGGTAAGTAGCAGCTTCCTCCAAGGTTCTGTTGTGACCAGGTCATGTTCTAGTGCAGGAAGACACAGGGTCTACGCAGAAGGCAGTTAGTCTGATGGGGGGAAGAGTATGTAAACGAGTAATTACTCAAGGTTTCAGGCCAGGTAAGAGCCACTCTTAGAAGATCTTGGTTTTTCTAAGCCCCTGAAGAGTCCTTGCATCCAAAGAGTTGAAAGAGAAGTGGACGGTTCCAAGGCTTTACATCACTTAACTATACAGACTGCTTCAATATTACAGTTTTCATGATGGCATTTCTCAGCTCTCTTCTACCAGACTTGATACCGTCATGGCTTGGAGCAAAGCAGAGTTCACTTAAACCTCTATAAACATATATAAACAACTCGGGTAATAGTTTTAATAGTTTGAAAATACCCATTTCAGAAATGTCTTAAGATTCAATAATTTTTTTAACTTGTCAGAAGGTGAAGATAATTGACTGTTTTAAGACTATATATAAACTACAAGATCAAATTAAAAAAAAAAAAAGCAATGGTAGCTTGTCAAAAAGAAAAAAAGAAGTAGTCTTGTAACTTACTGTTATCCACTGGTTATCTAGTAGTTCCTTAGCTGTGATTCTGTGAGCAGGATCTACCTTCATAAGCTGTTTCAAAACACTTTTAGCTGCAAATAAGGAAAAATCCTGAAAAATCTTAACTACAATTAATACCATACATTTTCTAGTTTGTTTCAGATTAGGTCTATATAACATGAGGGGAAGATTCCGATTATAAAATAAATATCATCAGAATAAATGGATAATAAATAAAGTTTTGGGCCTACAGTGAGGTTTTATGGCCTGGATTTGCTGGTGTATGGTCTACAGTAAAAATGGGCTAGATGGTCAGCAATTTCCTCTTCAATTTTTATTACGTAATTTCTGTTTTTGTTGGAAGTTTTGACTACAGCAATCATGGTGAAGAGATCACTGTTTCCACAAGTAAATAGTGTTATTTCTACAAGAAATTTAATGACAAAACAGAGATTGAGAGTATTTGAATTATTGGCCAAGTTTCTTATTATGTAATTTGCTTTAGTAAATAATGACAGATCTATACTTACCACGATCACTTACGGACTCCCAGACTGGATCTTCAAAACGTAGTTCTCCCTTTCTTATTAGCTCAAAAAGCTTCTCTTCTGAGCTTGCCAAAAAGGGTGGTTCCCCACATAATCTACAACACAGGCAATCACTCTGTTTAGATTTTTTTAAATAATCAAAACGAGGCTATCAAAAATTAAGTTTCCATAGAACTTGGAAGTACTGGTGCTTCAAATTTAAGTAAAGAATAGATAGAGGTGGGTATCTCTCTCTGGATGTAGAAACGGGAGCAAAGGAAGTTTTGCAAGATCAGTGATAGGACCTTATATACACTGAAATCTCCAGAGAAGCACATGAGCCCAAGGTCTTCCAAATGGGGAAAACTAAGCTTCAATAGGACCAAACTACAAGCAGGTGTGAGATTTTAAGTGCACAAATAATAGTGGAGATACACTTCAGTGTGAGCAAAGGTAAGGTAATGCTTAAGGTACATAATTCAAACGGGACTTAGAGGAAAATATACTGAGTTATCAGAGTCCAGTAAGCGTTTTCAGAATCGAATGACCATGTAAGGGCTTTATCCATGGTCAAATACTACACCAATGTTAGTAAGAATAAACCAAGGATAACCTTGGGTCTATAGGCTCTGAGTCAAAGCCAAAAATCCATTAAAAAGGTTACAACTCTTCAAAAATGGTATACCAAATGAAGATGGTCTGGATGAGGAAAATCCGATGATGATGATGATTTGACCTTTCAGTCTGGAATGAAAGCTGATCGTACGTAATGACCAACATCAGTAAAACCACCGGCAGTATGTATAAAGTAAACATGGGCTTGAGGCACATTCTGTAACACAGGGACTGTGTGTCTTCAGAATCTTGTAAAAGGAAGTATTGTATTGGAGCCCCTGGGTGGCTCAGTCGGTTAAGTCTCAGACTCTTCATTTCGGCTCAGGTCATGCATGATCTCAGGGTCATGAGATTGAGCCCCAAGCCCAGAGACAGCTCCACACTGAGTGTGGAGTCTGCTTGTCCCTCTCCCTCCCCCTCTGCCCCTCTCCCACTCCGTCCCTCCCCTCCCCACCTCGTGCACACCTGTGTGCACTCTCGCTCTAAAATAAATAAATAAATAAAATCTTTTTTTAAAAAAGGAAGTATTGTACTATATTTTACAAAGAAGCCTGTGCTTCAGTAACTAATCCAGTCCAAAACTACAAGAACTTGCTTAAAAGTCAAGTTCAATTCTTCACAGTACATTCTCAACAAATGTTAGCCACCATCTTTAGTATCAACCCAACAGCTGAGTAGAAGCCTGTAGCCAACAACTGGGTCTTCTCAATGACAGCCAGACAGAAGATGGACCTGGACTCATCACAGAGGCAACACTGTATGCCTGTTCTTCAACTCTCAGGATTATGTTTTTCCACTTTATTACTGAAAGAATAAAATGGCACAATGCCATTATGCTTCCCAAATGCTAGCCTATTATGTACCTAAGTATAATGATCTCTAAGTCTCCCAGCCGTTAGATTTTTACTGATTTTTCAAGTTCTATTTTTAAGTTCTTTTAAAATCTTTGCCATGAACATTTTCTGAATTAATCTAAGTTTGATAAATATTTCACATGACAATGAGGATGATGATGACAATTTCCTAGGGAAAAAAGCTGCTTTCGTCCTTGTAGTTTATCAACCTAGGCTGGAAAACAGAGCTTTTCATTTGCAATAGTTTCTTGTTAAGATATCAGTATTTATCAAATTGGTCTGCAATCTCTTATTTTAATGCTTTTTATTTCTCCAGCTCATTCTGACCCTCTTCTCTCTGATCCTATTTGCCTCACTAGTGTTTAGTTTTAAAATGCGATAAAAAAAAAAAGAAAGCCAGAAAAATGGTCTTAGGGACAATTACTATCTATTATAACAAGTACAGGCCGGCAAAAGTCCAGCTCATTGAGTCTGTTCACACCAGTGATATGCACATTCGCCAACTGCTGAGCCACTCCTGCACTGCCTGCCTAGCATGCCGCTATAGCTTAAGGGCCGTGTTTTAAAAATCCCACTTTCTTCTGTCCTTTGCAATTTTACTTACATAAAATGTATCTAATGGTTGGTCAATCAGCAGCATATGAAATTTTATGACAGCAATTTTCTGCACATCCAGAAAAGGGAATCCAAGACATGAAAAATGCCTCTTAAAGCCTTTCTATTATTTTCTGTTGCCTATGCCCCGGGAATCACAACAGCAGAGGAGAGTACCCGTGAAGAGTATTTATGTTAATTTCACCTTGAGAAAGTATCTTATCATTGTCCAATTAAGCAGAAATGAATCAGGGGTAACTGATAAACAAGAAAATAACCCCCCTGGAGAAGGTAACATGTTTGTGCCCTTGGTGAAAGAAATTATCTATAAGAACACGGGGCTCAGGCAAATTAATGAATAGGTGCTGATTAGCTAAGTGAGAGTCAACGGTAAGGGAAAAAGATGTCGTTGTGATGATATGCAGCCGCGCTCTGAAGCAGGAAAATTAAAGCTACATCTTTAAGAAGGAGAAAACACTTTAGATATGTACTACACCATCACTTTCTTTAACAACAAATTCAAACTGAGCAGGCAGCAGACACCCCATGAATTGTGTAATAATAGATTACATATATTATGTTTGACTTGTCTGGAAATTCTTACAAGTATAAAACACTAATTTAAAATAGTGATATTTTAAATTAAAAACTAAGGCTGATTTTTACAGTATGATTCTAATTAGCACAAAACAATGATCAAGAACTTTGTGACTACGTGTAAACTTTGTGCAATCTAAGCAGTGATGCGTGTTGACCATCTGACTTACAGCTACAATCGCATCTTCCAATTTCTACCGCCTGTGTATTCCATTTCACAGCACTGTGAAAATCTAACTACTGTGATGTCAATATTTAGAAATGGTCTGGAAGAGGTGGTGCACAGTGAAATCTTCAACGTGACCATAAAACTAATGTTGCATCAGCATAAAAATGTTCGTACTCACCACGAGGCAGAACAATGGCCACTAACTTTTCAGAACACCTCTTAGACAATTCGTTTTAATTCAATTTAACAAACATATGGAGCGCTGACTACATGCCTACTAATGTACCAGATACCAGGGATGCAAAGATGAATAACATAAGCTCTCTGTCTTTCATGGAATTTAGAGCAAGGAAAACAAAAACAGAAAAAACACACATACTCTAATAATTAAGTTACAATAGTACAATCTAGTTTTTTCAAGGGCTATGAGAACACAGGAAAGTGAACAATTCTATCTAATTCCCACATGTGCAAACTTTCCTGATGAAATATTATTGTTTTTCTTTCCGTGTGATTGTTTTGCATGCATTTTGGTATGTTGCTTTAAATCCTCTCTGGAGTGTGGGAATGTATATACATAGTGAATGCGGTAACTCTGCTGGGGTAGATAGGACTTAGGGAAACAGAAGGCGTTAATGTTTGAGCTGGAGGGCCCAGGAGAAAGCTTAGTAGAGAAGTAAACATTATAAGCAGAAGGAACTGCGTGAGCAAAGACCCAGAGACGTGTGATACGGGGTATGTGAATCATAAAGAATGGCCTAGAGTGGCTGCAGCATACTGCAGGCGCACGGGATATACACCTAGCCCAAGACTGGAAAGGCACGCTGGAGCAGGCCTTGGGAGACCTGCGTCATCCATGCTGGGAGGCTCTGACATTTTTCTGTAACAAGGGAGAATTATCAGAGGTTGTGAATCAGAAAGGCAGTACAGGGGCACCTGGGTGGCGCAGTCGTTAAGCGTCTGCCTTCGGCTCAGGGCGTGATCCCAGCGTTCTGGGATTGAGCCCCACATCAGGCTCCTCCTCTATGAGCCTGCTTCTTCCTCTCCCACTTCCCCGCCTGTGTTCCCTCTCTCGCTGGCTGTCTCTGTCAAATAAATAAATAAATAATATCTTTAAAAAAAAAAAAAAGAAAGAAAGGCAGTACAATCAGATTTGATGAACTGGGGAGGGAGACCGGAGGCAGGGAGAACAGTCAGACCGACACTGTAATATTCTAGAAGATGGATCATAAGGAGAAATGGTACAAGTGAAGAGAAATGAAGGAAGAGGTGAGGACACTACAAAGGGAAAATGAACAGGACATGGGGTTTGATGGAATCTGGAGAGTGAGACAGAAGGAAGAGCCAGAAATAGCGATGTGTTTGGTAGCAGTAAGAGATTGGAAACTACAGAATACTCCCTGGATCCTGGGCTGAACCCCTGTCCAGTTAGTGTTCACTCCTCACATATGCCCAGTCCATAGGGTAGCTAAGTGCCAGGTCCCAGTACGTCTCTCTATCCAAGGGGCTATAAGTGAATCTCTCGAGAAAATACAAAGAAACTTTCTGGTCTGTAGCAAAAGATCAGAGAGGTGTCAAGCAAGTTTTTCACTTGGCTCAAATCACACCAGGTATTGTAGCATTTATAGGTCAGTGAAAAGCAAACTTGTATGTTATAAATTTATAGTATTAAAAAACTATCTAATTGACCTAGCTGACAACAAATAAGAGAGCTTCTAGAATGGCTTCCCAATTGTTTTTTTTTCTGTCACTTTTTAAAAACTATATTGTCGAGTTTGCATTTAAAATCTATGTAATTCTAGTCTGCTGTTAGAGACGATCCATTCATTTTACACCGCACATTTCGCAGGCCACTCACAGCATGTACATTATGACACCTATGCTCCAAATGTCACACTGCTGGCTGTAGTCGTGGGCATTGATAACTTCAGGGGCTGCCAAATAAGCAGAAATGAAACAATATTAATAATACAATAAATGAAGTTTAAGTGCTTAAACACAAAGCATGAAAAATGTGCTGATGTGTTGTAATTTATTTCCCCACGGGGAAAAAGAGAACCAACAGCAGATGTTAAATGAATAATGTACAGGCCTTAACAATTGATGTCACTGTACCCTCACTCCTGTCATTTAGCTTCTAATGGAACGATGGCATAAACTGTGTAACTAAATGTACTACTCTCCGTTCCTTTGAAATTGTTAAGAAATGATTTTGCAAAGATTGTGTAGTTATAATAGAAGACAACAATATCTCAGTTCTTTTCCCAAAATAGAATTGAATACATGCCTTAAGTGGATATAATTTAAAGCAAGCCCAATATGTGGAAATCTGGATTCCCAGAGAAACTAAGATAAATGGTTATAAATCATTTTAGTAAAATAATAATAATAACATCACTCCTATGAAAGAATACGAATTATTTTCCACATTTTCTAAATGAGAAAACTAAGACAAAGAGCGAGCTCCTACAACAGAACTGGACCAGCTAGGACCAGATCTGGGTGCTCCTGCCTCCCCAGCGCTGTGCTCCGTACCTCACCATGTGTTCACAAATAGGGCTCCTTCAAACAATCTTCTCAAAGTAGTGGTGTGTGGTGTTCTTTGGTTTTTGGTTTTGTTTTGTTTTGTTTCATTTTTTACTTTAAGGTAGCACATTTTAATGATTAGGTTACTTTATAATGGCTGATTTCGTAAATGGCTTTTAAAATGTCACTTATGCTATTTCGGGAATAGTCTATTGTGCCTCTATAGCTAGGGATCAAATATCTTTAAGGAAAAAGAAAGAATAAAACAGATATAAACATAAAAATGAAATATAGGTATATATATTTCAATAGAACTTTAATATTTACAAAGCACTTTTGCATAAATTATGTTATTTGTCTAAATCACGTGAAGAATCTTGTGAGGTGGGTATGTAGGCACTCGCTTCGCCAGTGAGGAGACTAAGGTTCAGGTATGCGAAGTGATCTGCCTCAAGTGACACAGCTACAGAGTGCCTCCCGCGTAAAAGGTGTTCTTATTTTAGAAAAGTTTCATTCTCCCACCCTACACACACACACACACACACACACACACACACACACACACACACACCTTTTATAACTACTAAAAGCAATGGCATTTCGCTTCCTCTGCCTCTTGTCAAAGGAACTAAAAAGCAGCAAAAAGGAACCAAAAAGTAAAGAGAAGAAAGAATGAGTAAAGGCTCGACTATAGATAATTAATAAACTGAGTTATTCATTTCCAAATCACTGAAAATTAATTAGCATTTTCCTCTAAGCAACTATTCCTTACCTGTACTTAAACTCTTCAAATACTGAATCACTACAGTTCAAGGGGCTCCGTGTCAGCAAGTCTCTGACAAGGGCAAGCCTGTGGCCTGCGTCACACTGGGTGCCCCACACAGCGGGGGCCGGGATGGTGGCCTCGGTCTCTCAGAGCCATGTGAATGACCCGGGGTGTGTCTGCGTGCGCTGCCATCACAGCTCTCACAGGGAGGCAGAGGCCAGAGTAACGGTGCCAGGGAGCCATTTAGGAAGTCAGCAAAGCTCTACAAACCATCTGTCTTCTCTCTTGTTCTCTCACTTGTTATCAGTGTAGACAGCTAATAAGCAGGCATAAAACTCACGGTGCTTGGATATATTTTCCCCATGTAACTACAGACCAGATGTCTTTTGCCAACAGGAGGATATGTACAGAATCTAAAGTAGCCTTTTCCCAAATAAGATTAAACAGTTTCAAAACTTAATACATCAAGGAGGCAAAAAACAAAACAAAACAAAAAAAAAAACCCCCGAAAAAAACAAAACAAAACAACCAAAAAACAGAACTAGGTATACTCCTCAGCAGTGAAAATGAATAAACTACTTGGTGCGACATGGGTAAGTGTCAAAATCATGACACGGAAGAGACAGAGACAGACACAAGAATGTACACTGTCCGAGTCAATTTAAATAAAGTTCTAGACAAGCAAAATTAAGCTTTGGTGATAAAAACCATCGGTGGTTGCTGAGGTCTGGGTGGGAGACTCACAGAGAGGGACACAAAGGAATTTTCTGGGATGAGAGAGATGTTCTCTACCTTCACTGGGGTGGTGATTATATAAGCATATGCATTTGTCAAAAGTCATCGAAATTTACACTTAAATTTGTGCATTTTATTGATTCAAATTATATTTCAATAAAGTACGATTTTTCTAAAGAAATCTATAAAAGGTACAAAAAGATTTGTCAAAGCCTATTTTGGTGGATGACTTTAATAACTCTCTCTCTTAGAAATCAACAGAAGCAAACAAAATTAACACTATGGAACGTTTAAATCACAAAAGGCATCACATTTGATTTTATAAATACACACACAGAAATTTTTGTGGTCAACAAAGGAGGAATATACATACTTCCTAAATACCCAATGCAACATTTGCAAAACCAACCATGTGTTCAATCACAAAACACAATTCTGAGATGCCCTTCAACAGATGACTGGATTAAGAAGATGTGCTCCATATATACAATGGAATATTACCCAGCCATCAAAAAGAATGATTTCACAACATTTGCAGCAACATGGACAGGACTGGAGGAGATAATGCTAAGTGAAATAAGTCAAGCAGAGAAAGACAATTATCATATGGTTTCTCTCATCTGTGGAACATAAGAAGTAGGAAGATCGGTAGGAGAAGAAAAGGAAGAAGGGGGGGTAATCAGAAGGGGGAATGAAGCATGAGAGACTATGGACTCTGAGAAACAAACTGAGGGCTTCAGAGGGGAGGGGGGTGGGGGACTGGGACAGGCTGGTGATGTGTAGTAAGGAGGGCATGTATTGCATGGTGCACTGGGTGTTATACGCAAGTAATGAATCATGGAACTTTACATCAAAAACTAGGGATGTACTGTATGGTGACTAACTTAATACAATAAAAAATTTTTTATAAAAACAAAACAAAACCAATAATTCCTAGAATGAAAACCTTTAAGTCACAATTGCCTATAATGAAGAAAACCACACAGAAAAACCCAAACACATGAACATCAAACACATCCCAACCACCTGGAAAATTCTAAAAGCACTTCTAAATAATTCTTAGATTAAAGAAGACTAAAACTAAAATGATAAACTATTAAGAAATGAATAATAGAAGGAACACTGTGTAGCAAAAGAAATGGTCAAAGAAATACTCAGAGTGAACAAAGAAATACTCAGACTGAACATAAATAACCATTTTGCTTAGGAAGTGAAAAAATAAACCAAAAGAAAATAGAAAGAAGGAATCCAGAAAAATAAAAGCAGATATTAATGAAAAAGTCAACCAAATAATATTAGGCTTGAGCTGGTTCTTATAAAGCCCAATAAACTGTCCTAACCACTAACAAATTTGATCAAGAAAAAAAGATTAGTATTATTACAAGAGCTTAAATTGAGCACTGTCAGGTATTGTGCTAAACACTTTCCATATATTTTCTCATTTAATTCTCATGTCAACCTGATAAGAAAGATCTTATTATTACCATCCTAAGTATATCCTCTCCCCTTCCCTGTTTTATTTTTCTTCCTTAGCACTTTTCTCTAACATCCCAGGTAAGAGCAGACATTTTACTCTTATTTTGTTTAATGTTTGCACCAACATGACATTTTTATACTTTGTTCACTGTTGTATTCCCAATACCCAGACCAGTCCTGACACTTAGTGGACCTTCAAAATTTTGTTGATAAATGGATGACATAATCCCCATTATACAGACGTAGAAGCACAACAAAAGCAGTTAAGCTCTTTGCCCAGGCCTCACCAGACTAAGTGGCAGAGCTGGAATCCTGAGTTAGCCAGGTGACGTCACAGTCCATATTGCTAATCTGACATCATATGACTGTCTTAAAAGATATTAGGAATTATCACGGTGACAGAGTCACAGAGACACAGGAAAATCAGAAAATTATAATATATGCATATTTATGCCAATAAAACTTAAAATCTCAAAGTAATGAACATTTTCTAGAAAAACATAAATTATCAAAATGATTCAAAAAGGTGTGGAAAACTTGAATAACCCAGTATAAATTGAAAATATAATAGAAACTTAATCTATCAAAAGGTACCAAGGCCAAAAAAATTTTAAGGGGAAATTTCATCAAACTATTAATAACAGATAATTTCTGTTACTTAAGTGATTCATGAGCATGCCATTTTATTTTTTAAATGAGGCTAGCGTAACACTGACATCAAGAAAGACAACGGCAGCACAAAAGAAAACAAGCTACACTCAAAGCTGCTGAATAAAGTGGTGACGAATTGAACAAGGCACTGTATTAAGCCAGTGGAGTTCAATCTAAAAGTGCAAGGATGGTTCAACATTTTCAAAACCTATTGGTGAATTATTTCATTAATAAATTTAAAGAGAAAGATATATAATCATCTCATAGGTACAGATTTGAATAGATATTTCATCAAAGACGACCATGAACACCTAATAACTACATGAAAAGATGCTCAACATCATTCTTCATTAGGAAAATTAAATTACAAATTAAAAACCACGATGAGATGATACTACACACCCACTAGAGTGGCTATTTAAAAAGAAAGGTAATTATCAAGAGTCAACAAGGATACAAAGAAACTGGAACCCTCAGACACTGCTAATAGAAAGGTCAAATGTTACAACCACTTTGAAAAAGCATTTGGCAGTTTCTTAAAAAGTTAAATAAAAGGGCAGGTGCCTGGGTGGCTCAGTCAGTTAGTTAAGCTCGGGTCATGACCTCGGGGTCCTGGGATGGAGCCCGGCATTAGGCTCCCTGCTCAGCGGGGAGTCTGCTTCTCCCTCTGCGTCCCCCTCCCCCCTGCTTGTGCACGCTCTCTCTCTCTCTCTAATAATTAAATAAAATATTTTTTAAAAAAGTTGAACATAATCTACGACCCAAGGTAGCTACCCAAGGAAAACATGTCCACATTAAAATCTGTACACAAATGTTCACAGCAGCATTATTCATAATAGCCCCAATATTGGAAACAATAAACAAAATGCGACATCTCCATACAACAGACAACTGTTCAGAAATGTAAAGGGCTTGACTACAGCTACAAGAGGAGGATACTTCAAAAACATTACGCTGAGTGAAAGAAGGCCAACATAAAAGACCACATATGGTATGACTTCGTTTAGATGCAATGCCCAGAAAAGGTAAATGTCGATTCGTGGTTACCTGGGGCTGGGATGGGAATGTGATCAAGTACAAATGGGCATGTGGCGACTTTCTGGGGTAGAATTATTCTAAAGCTGAATTGTGGCGATGGCTGCACAACTCTGCGAATGTAGGAAAAAATCACTGAATAGTACATTTTTAATGGCATTTAAATTATACTTCAGTAAAGCTGTTAAAAGTCACACTTAGAAAAATGGTAAACTGTTGCTTTACAAATATATTAAATCGGTAGCTTTAGGTTGTACCATTTGATGGCAATAAAACTGGGTAAGAAATGGAAAGAAGCAAACACACACAGGATTTCAGCCTGAGTTAACAAAACCGATAATTAAGTTTGGGGTCTGATTACCTAAGAGATACAAACAACTGTAAGAAGAGTCCAAAAAAACAATAAAAACTACAATCTTTAAAGATAAGAACTGTGAGAAAAATGCTAAAACAATGAAATTATTTGACCTAAGAAAAGCAATATTAGCTTGATCAGGGCCAGCAAGTCAAATTATGGCAAAATCAAATTGCTTGAGTTTTTTTCTGTTTTTTTTTTAATGGTAGTTGACATACAATATTATATTAGTTTCAGGTATATGATATAGTGATTTGACATTTACATACATTACGAAATGTCACCATGAAAAGTCTAGTTACTATACAAAGTTATTACAACATTATTGACTATATTCCCTATGCTATACTTTACATCCCCATGACTTATTTATTTTATAACTGGAAGATTATACTTCTTAATCTCCTTCACCTATTTGCCCATCCCCCCCCCAATTACCCATTTGTTCTCTGTATCTACAAGTCTGTTTCTGTTTTGTTTTGTTTGTTCATTTATTATATTTTTTTAGATTCCACATTTAAGTGAAGTCATATGGTATTTTTCTTCTCTCTGTCTGATTTATTTAACTTAGCATAATACCCTCTAGGTCCATCTGTGTTGTTGCAAAAGGCAAGATTTCATTCTTTCTTATGGCGGAGTAATAACACACACTCATACATACCACATCTTCTTTATCCATCCCTCTACTGATGGACCCTTAGGTTGCTTCCATATCTTGGCTACTGTAAATAAGGCTGCAGTGAACATGGAGGTGCACATATCTTTCCAAGGTAGTGTCGTTGTTTTCTTCAGATAAATACTCAGAAGTGGAATTATTGTATCATATGGCATTCCTATTTTTAACTTGTTGAGGAACCACCACACTGTTTTCCAACATGGCTGCACCAATTTACATTCCCAGCAACAGTGCACAAGGATCCCTTTTCTCCTCATTCTCGCCGACATTTGTTGTTTCTTGTGTTGTTGATTTTAGACATTCTGACAGGTGTAAGGTGTTACCTCCTTGTGGTTTTGACTTGCACTTCTCTGATGATGAGTGATGTTGAGCATCTTTTCATGTGTCTGTTGGCCATCTATGTGCCTTCTTTGGAAAAATTTCTATTTGTGTCATCTGCCCACTTTTTTAATCCGATTTTTTTTTTGGTATTGAGTTTTAGGAGTTCTTTCAAGTCACTCATGTTTTAATCTATATTAGTGTTTCTACCTCTTTATATAGAAAGATCATTTTAAATCAACTAACTTACCCATATAGATAGGAGTCCCACACGTGGTCTGCAGCATGGCTTCACTCCTTCCATGCTTCTTCACTGCTAAGCCAAAATCAGTCACCTGGAAGAAGAAACCCAGTCACCTGTTTTCCTGTCCCAGAGTTTACTCATTCTGAAGGCAGGAGTTCCATCACATTGTAATTGCACTGTTTTTAATTCAGAGATTCTTGCGGATGGAGGGGATTTCCTTATATTACTACTTAGGACCCTGTTCTAGCTTCCCATCCACCCCACTTTTTGAAGAAGAAACAAATCAGTGGTAAAGAGGAGCTTGGTTTCTCCTACCTGCAGCAAACACCCATGATACTGATTGCTCATTCCGTCTAATTAAACTTACCAGTTCAACATAGGAACTTATATTTTGGAAGAAAAGTATTTAGCTTTTTCAGGTAAAAAGCTTATTTTTAAAAGCCTCTTTCATCGTAAAATACATTCTGGCCCTAGTGCGTTCATTATCATTTTTGTCTGACACTCAAGCTACATTCCAGTTTAAAGCACTGTTACAAATACGATCATTATCTTTGTCAGGACTCACAGACACTGCCCCTTTTTATAATTATTTGTAAGACACTATCTCTGGTAAATACTATCTTTTCTTTACTATGACTTCCTTTGTGTTTCTAGAGTTTACTAATTAAAACAATTACTACACTATTAAAAACTACAAGAAGCAAATTAGCAGGAAAAAGCGACCATAGAGCTACAAATCCACCGGAGGCCTGCTGCAGCAACTGCACTCTTTCTGCTCAGTTCCAAATCGGGGCCAGTACACATTCGGTTATTAAATATTCAGTACGTGCCCTTGGTCTTGTCTCCCAAGTTGGAACAGCCTTGGGCTGAAAGCAGAAAAACAGGCACATTTATTGATCATACAACCAAAGATAGGCTCTTGGTCCACAGACACGGAATGCAAAGTTTCCAGGGCCTTCTGGAATAAGAAAATGTTCCTATCAATATGTGATAGCACGATTTTTCTAAGTAGAAAAATCAATTTCTCCAGGAGTTTTCACAATTATCCCACTTGGAGCATTATAATATGCGTCCTTCTCTACAGAAAATCTACACAGATATCACAAATATAAACGGTTTCATGATCAATTCAGTTCTTTAGAGAGCAATTATTCCTTCATTTACCAAATATTAAGTGAGCACCTGCTATGTTTTCAGGCATTACTCCAGGTACCAACAGTGAATAAGACATACATAACTCCTGGCCTCATAGAGTTTAAAATGAAAATATTCAAGGCTGCTTATTTACTTTGGTAAAACAACACTGCTGTTAAACCCACTTACATGACGTAGGGGTTTAGCTTCCACAGCAGAGCAAGTGATTCACAGACAACATTTTATTCCTAAATTAACACATTCATATATTTTGAAAGCAGCCACTATTAAAGTGCTAAGTAATAAATAATGTATCCTATCATTTATTTGACATTAAGGAACACTTAATTTGAATAAAATCTTGAAGAATAAACACTTGGCACATTAACTGTGCTTAGGACATAAATATTAATACCCAGGAAAATTTTCAATGAGAAATACAGACTTTAGCGTTAATTTAGCATCAAAGGCACAGCCAAGGTGTGTTTTTTTTCTAAATCTGTAACACATTTACATCAAATTACCAGGCATAATTTTGAAATTAATTAGAATTCAGAGCATCTGTTTGCTTGCTATTAACTAATGATTTAGAACTATCCAAATGAATATGTACTTTAAAAAAGATTCAATAGCACCACTTACCTTGTAAGATTATTCTTGTCAGTTACAACCTCTTTTGTAAATTTTTTTTTTTTTTAGCACAAGCCACTTATTTTGCTGCTCAAAAGCTTCCAAAATGTATCTAAAAAGAGGATGTACTTTGCCACTTTGCTATCAAACTGTTTACAGGCAAATATTTACCACGATTTCTAATACCTTACCTTTATGTTTAAGTTCATTTCGTTGTTATCATCAATGAAGCTGCTTTTAACCATTATGTTTTCCAGTTTTAGATCTCTGTGCACTATATCTACCAAGAAAATAAACAACAAATCACATGAATAGTGAATAATGGAAAAATAGAAGGGACACAAATAGAACAAATAAATATATTTGACAAATTAATGTCTCAGTGCTAAAAACTTCAAGGAGGGCCAAGGATAAATCTGCCCTGCTCCAGGCCTTTATATTCCAATCCCTTTTCTTCACAGGTTTACCCTTAAGGAGGCATTTTCTTTGACTCCCTCCTCTCTCCCCATCCCCCTGACCCCCTAGAGGCTTCTCTTTGTGACCCTTGCCCAGGTGAGTGGAGAAGAGGATCCTGCCCAAGGTCAGGCATTCCCAGGCAGAGGGAGACAAAAGTAGTTACAAACCCAGTAAGGTTTCCCATACCCTTAGGTCTTCAAAAAGAGGATTACTTATTTACTTCCGAGCGTATGTTCTTGCCAATCCAACCATTTAACATACTGCAACTTGACTACGCGTATACACACTACATTTATTTCAATACTTTTTTCTATAACATGAGTGCATACTGTCCTACTCTTTATATGTTAAAATGAAAAACGGAAACCCTGAGACACAAAATCTCCGGTTGAACATGTCAGACATCGGTAGGATTTTTACTTGCATGCAAATAATCATGCACCAAGCACTTCTGTTGCAAGTAACTAATTCGGTTCATATCCATAGCAATCATTTCCCTCCACGTAAAAAGTTACATGTATTGCTACTGGGAAAATGCAGCTGAAGAGCCCTGGACTGACAACCTACCCAACCATTTACAGTTCCCTAACACAGCTCCCAGAATGGGTTTGTGGAATGTGTGCCGCTGACCTCTTCTTACCTAAATACAGCACAGCAAGCTCCCTTCTGCCTCCACCGTTCTTTTTCATTGTTTTCTTTGCTATTCTCACCCACTTCAGAATATTTCGATCAAGTTTCATTACAAAATCTTGCTGAACTTCTGGTTGGCATTATACTGAATTTATAGCTTAATGTGGGAGAATTGATATTAGCATCAAAGGAAGCCCTGGGTTTCCTGTCCCTGCAAAAATTGCTGCCCCTGCCTAGAAGGCCCTCCCTTCTTTTTTGTCTGAGCTTGTATTCCTCAGCTCAAAGTCTGTTTTCCTGACTTTCCAAATCAAATGAGGCACTGACACTCCTAACGTTCCTTGGGCTTTATACGGCTCTCCATTAGAGACACCATCGCGCTGAATTACAGTTTGCTTTCTACACTCCGTCTCCCGCCAGCCTGAGTCCCTGGAGGCTGGCGGCCTTGTCTTTGTATCTAATTCTAGGACCAACCACATGCAGGCGGGGCTCAGGAATGTCTGTGGCGTGGCCGCCGGGTTCTAGTACTAGCTGGGCCGCACGTCACCACGTCACTTCACCTCTCGGGAACAAACTTCTCCTCATGTGTAAAATGAGAAGGTGCTAAAGCCACACGTGAAGACAAACTAACCTTGAAGAAAAAAAAAGGAGCCTGAAGAAAAGCAGCAGCAATAACACCAAAAACAGTAAAGGAATTAGAATAATTTCTAAATGTGGCTTTTAAGGTAGTGAAACTGTTCTGTGTGATTCCATAATGGTAGATACACGTCATTACTCACTTGTCAAAGCCCACAGAATATACACCAGCTAGAGTGAACTCTAGTGTAAGCTATGGACTTTGGGTGATTACAGTGTGACAGCGTAGGCTCATCGCTCGTAACACAGACCATTCTGGTGGGGATGTCGTAACAGGCGGAGGCTGGGCGTGTGTGGGCAAGGGCATAGGGGATAGCTCTGTAACGGCTGTTCAATCTTGCTGCAAGTCTAAAACTGCTCTAAAAATTAACTCTAAGAAATAAAAAAAAGAATATATAGAATTTTTTTAGTTTTTATTTAAATTCTAATCAGTTAACATACATTATAATATTAGTCTCAGGTGTACAATGTAGTGATTCAACACTTCCATACAGTAGAAGTGTTTTGAAATTTCACTTTTATTACTGACTTGTCTACTTTTGATTTGACAAGATGAGCTGCTTTCCAAACTGTTGAACAGAAATATTCATCCTTGTCTGTGTACAACGTAATTGCATACCTGCCTTGCTTCTAATTAAAATATACTTATTATATTTAATTAAAGTTTTAGAAAGAAAAAAATCTAGAAAAATGTTCAAATGAAATCTTCTATTTTAGTAGGGATCATTTCTGTGACTCTGAGCACTGACTACAACCACCCTAACACAAAAGCACCATGTGCATTCGTGGAGTCAATGAGCTAGATGGCCCCCTTCTTACCCTTCTTGTGAAGATAGGCTATAGCAGATGCGAGACTCTCAATGATCCACCTCGTCTCGTTCTCAGAGAAACGCCCTTTCCTATCCAGAATTTCTTTGAGTTCTCCATCCTCACAAAGCTCCATCACCAGGTACATTTTCTGACGTGATACATTTATAAAGAGAGAGAAAGAGAAGATTACATAGTTGAGGATTTTAAAAATATTGTATGTTGCACATATATCATAGAAATATGATCACAGCCTAAATCATCAATGTACTTATTCAAAATTATTTATTATCTATCATGTACAAGAAACCGTGCAGGATACTAGAGGAACAAGGAGGCAGAAGGCACAGTTCGTACCCTCTAGCTCACAGCAGAGTTATAAATACAATACGGTGGTGAGTGCAGACAGAGGAGGTGTGAGGTCATAGAAGAAAGAAGTCTCTGCTTAAAGACTGCTCACTGAGCAGGTGATATTAAAGGGAGGTCTGGATAACTGAACAGGGATTTATGGGTAGAGGATGTGGGTTAAGAACGGGCTTAACGCATGGTATTTGCAAAGATCCAAAGACTGACACGGCACTGGCTGTTGATAGGATAACAAATGTCTCTGTGTTAACAGCATTAGGAGTTTGGTGGGACAGAGAAGAGTGCAGTGGTGAGAGCTGAGGTTAGAAAAAACAGTTTGGTGCCAGGTTGTAAAGACTCTTGGATGTCATGTAGAGGAGTTTGGATTTTTTCTCCATATGCAGTAAGGAGCCACTCAAGTTTTTTAAGCTGGTGTCTGGAGTGGGGGGAAAGATGTGTGCTACGATCCATTTTGCATTTCTAAATGAACATTCCAACAGTAACATGCAGCAGGGCTCAGTGAACTTTTTCTCCAAAGGCCAGATCCAGATAGTAAATATTTTCGTGTTCACAGGTCATACAACCTCTTTTGCAACTACTCAGCTCTGCTGTGATAGCGTAACAGCAGCCATAAACAATACAACAAAACTTCATCTATGTATTCTGAGATTCTAGTTTCATATACATTTCACATGTCATCAAATATTACTTATAAATTTTTTTCAGTCATTTAAAGATGTAAAAACTTAGCTTGTGGGCCATAAAAATATAGGCAGCAGGCCAGATTCGGCTTGCATGCTATAGTGTGCTGACCTCTGCTTATGGAGGGTAGATATGAGGTACAGAATGGACACAAGAAGGGAAAGAAAACAAATACGTGAAAAATACCTAAGAGGAAGAAACAGTGGGACTTAGTAACTAATTAGGTATACGTGGGAAAAAGCCACGGACAAAATGTGTCTTCCATATTTGCTTTTTCTGTTGATGTCTATTAAGATCACTTTAGGTTTTCCAAAAGTCAAGTCATTTCTTGAGTCAAAAAGATTCACAGTCAACTAAAATACAAGCCTTTTTCATACCTATTTCATACCTTTCTTTCTTTTCTTTTTTTTAAGATTTTATTTATTCATTTGACAGAGACAGAGACAGCCAGCAAGAGAGGGAACACAAGCAGGGGGAGTGGGAGAGGAAGAAGCAGGCTCCCAGCGGAGGAGCCCGATACAGGGCTTGATCCCAGGACTCTGGGATCACGCCCTGAGCCGAAGGCAGACGCTTAACGACTGCGCCACCCAGGCGCCCCTATTTCATACCTTTCATACCTTTCATAGACTACCCTCCATGTCTCCATTCCATCCTCTGCTAAATTTTTGTAAATGTTCTTTAAGATTTTGGGGTCTGATTCTATTCCATAGCCACTACTAATGCAACTTCTATGTTTAGTCAGCAAGCATGGAAACAGGAACAGAAGATTAACACCCTTTCTTCCAACAGTCAAATTCTGATTCACTAAACCTCAGGATGCTTTGGAATTTCAAAAGTAACTAAAGAATTGTGCAAAGTCTAACACATAAATAAGCTTTTGAACTATGCCATTTTTTTCCTACTGATAGCACTGCAGGGATCATGGGTACATAAAATGGTAAGTGAACTATTTGGAAAGAAAAGTGACTTTAACAGTGCTTACAATATAAATTGATACCAATTTTAAATATGTAAGTTGATAAAAATTATAACAATAAAAGTTTTTTTAGAAGTCTTTTTATAATTATTAGAAATAATTGTGTAGATCTGGGAACATTTAGACTCACAAGAAACCATAAGAAACTCTGACTAGATCACCGAACTAATACCTTAACCTACCCACTCAAGTGACAATTTCCATTCATTTTTAAGATAGCTTCAGAGAAGGTCTAGGCATCTGTGTGAGTTAGGGTTGGGAGGAGGCAGATCTGATCTGGTGAATCAAGCAAGGGCCAGCAATGCATTAAAACAAAAACAAAAACAAAACAAAACAAAACAAAAACCCCAGCAAACCAGTCACAGATGATGATTTCCTTTGTCTTCAAACTATTCTAGATTTGGACTCCCACTTGTGCCAAGATAGAGTAACAGAGACTAGACTGACCCTCCCTCCTGAAATAACTTAAGAAATGGACAAAACCTATAAAACCACAATTTTCAGACATTAGACATCAGGCAGCAAAGGGCGATGATTCCTGAAAGACGGGACACACACGAACCAAGACCCATGATCATCCCAGCTTACTTCCCGGAGAGAGTTTCTAGGCCATAGGGCAGCAAGAAGGAATACAAGGAGAGCCCACAGTCTCCATGAATTGAGGAAACGAAGTTGGGAGTCCAGAAAGGCCAAGACAACTTAAGTTCACAGGACAGTGTACCAAAGAGGAGAAAGCTGTACTTGGAGAAAGCTCCAGAGATTTGCAGAGGCTCCCCCTCAAGTCTTCAGCAGAGTACTGCTCAGTTCATGTGTATGACGGAACCACCCGAAGCTAGGTAAGGAACCATGCAAGAGCAACAGAGAGAACAATCACTACAGCATACACATGGCCAGGAAAAGCTTGTATTCCCCTCAGCCAGAGTGGGACAAATCTCATAATTCACAGGACACCAGGTGGAGTACTCTCAAAGGGTCTTCTCTCTTTAGAAAGAAAAAAATAGCCCTAGATCAAAGGTTGCTCTGGTACCATCTAACAAGGCTTAAAGCAAGCTTCAGAAGTATCAGACTGTTTCCAAATAACTGTGTCCTATAATAAAGCTCAAAGGTAGTTATAAGACTATAAAAATATCTAGTGTCCAATCAAAACCTAACAGGCATATAAACAAGAAGGAAAATATAACCCATAATGGGAAAAAAAATCAATCCAAATTGACCTAGAAATGACACACATGATAAATTAGTAGAAAAGAACATTAAAAGTTATTATGACTATATTTAAGAAGGAGAAGTAAATACTGAGCATGTAAAGTGAAAACGTGGAAGATACACAAAAGAATCCAATCAAATCTCCACTGGAAAAGAGAAACAGCGCACACGATGTTACAGGGAAAGAGACTACTCAATCTGAAGACATCGCGATGAAAAATCTGTTAAATGAAACAAAGAGAGAAAAAATATTGATAAAAGTGAACAGAGCATCAGTGAGCTGTGGACCATACCAAGCAATCTAACATGGGTACGTGGAGTCCCCACGGTGGAGAAGGTAGAAAAAATATTTGAACACATAATGGCCAAAGATTTTCTAAATTTGAGAAAACCATAAATTCACAGATCCAAGAGGCTTCATGAACCCCAAGCACAAGAAACATGAGGGAAACTATAGCGAGGTATCTGAAATCAAATTGCTTAAAACTGATGGTAAAGAGCAACACACGACTCTGAAACTGAACTGAGTAGACTTTCGCACCATTGCCGTGTACTGCTCCCACACAGGATAACTGGTCTTTCATAGTTACTAAGCGCTATGAATCAAGCATGATACATAACTCAGACTATTTCTGCCTTAGAGACTGACAATGGAAACAAAATAGCTAACAATTAAAGAGACAGATGCTTTATATCCATTTTCCCATTTAATCCTTCAACAACCGAATGAGGTCGATATGAATATTAAACCCATTTTTCAGATGAGGAAACTGAAGTACAGAGAGGTTGAGTAACATCATAGTCTCATGGCTAATAAGTGGTAGAGCCAGGATTCAAATGCACCAGCAATCTGACAGCAGAGTCCACATGCCTAACCACATATTATCCTGCCTCCAAGCAGAGAAAGCGCCAAACCCACAGGCACTGAACAGTCCAGAAGCAGAATGGCAAATAACCCAGGCTTCACAACAACTGAAAAGGAAAGTTACGGGCATTTAAAAAGAAGAATGATAACATCTAGGGAAGCAGAACAATTAAACACATTGGTAAAACACAGATGATACAATATCTTCCGCACAGTGCCAAGTATACCCACGCCAACTCTATTAGAAAGCTAACCTTGCAAACAATGACAATATTCCGACAGACTCTAACGGAGAAACCAAAGACCAAAGTGAAAGGAAGGGCATCTCTAAGGAAGCTCTAGTCACTACCTGGTTGCGCATGAAGTTGTTTCAATTCTAAGCATCTGTTTGTAACAAGCCACCCAGAAATATCACTAAAGACATCAATCTAATCATCAGACACCTAATTATATAATCAATAATAAAAGTCCTCCAGAATGCCCTCATCAATCCCCGGTGACAGACACCTGCCAGGACGTGAGCAACTGTGCCCACAGGGGTTGCTTCCGGAGGGAACGATGTCCGTGTGTGATAATAACAACTGTGAAATGCAGCATCTGATCAAGCCTTACCTTAGGCGTCTCAAACACTTGTTCCAGGTGTATGATGTGTTCATGTTTCACACATTTTAGGATGTTCACCTCCCGTTCGAGCAACTTCACAGCAGAGCTTCCAGCCTTTCATAATGAGGGCGCAGAGATTTCACATATGAATGTCACTACTACATACCTCAATATAAAAGTTACAGTTATTTTTGCATTTTTTCCCTACATTTTCTGGAGAAGTTCCTTTTTCAAAAGATAACATGTGACTTATTTCCATGATAAGATTAAATTCTGGTCTTTCTTTCCTTTGTCCAATTTTAAGTTATATATAATTTGGCCTCAAGCCACATCTGTTTCTTGGACTGTTTCTATAAATTAACTACAACATGGTCTCTGTCCCCTGACAGAATTATTCCAATTTTGAATTTGCCTCTCGGTAGTTCCTTCAAAATCATGTTAATCCTTTGATGTTAGCACAATAAAACCAAAATCTCCTTTCAGGAACATCATTTGGAGAAGATAAAAACAAAATGTTTTTCTTCTGTTTTGTAACTGTTTTGTTTTGATTGTATTTATATATACTTATATATATAAAGTAAATATATTTATATAGAAAAGAAATAATAGGCAGTGAGATTCTACACCTAGCCCTGCAATATATCACTTTCTGATACCCTCAGCTTCAAAATTACCTGAGAGAGAGAGAGAGAGAGATCTTGACTTCAGATCAGTTTAACTCTAGCTCTATCTCCTCAAGTGTCCCCTTAACCGTACCTGATGGCAGAACTGAGGGCAGGCACACCCCAGGGGGCACAAGTCAGGGTGCAATTGATTTTCTACAAAGTCATCTAAGAAATTCTGGGAGGGCTTTTTCTACCCTCAGCACCACTACCCACCCCAATCATCACCCCTATTGATATCTAAATTACCATCCTTATCTGAAGAAAAGCATTGCCCTCATCCACAGAAAAATATCCCTGAAAGGGGAACAGAGGTCTTATCCCTCCTCTCCCCTCCCCATGCCCCCAGCAAGTCTGGAGAATACATAATAGTTCCTAAAGGACTGGGAAGGGATGGATCACCAGGCAAACTTCACCTAATTAACCTTTTAGCTAGGGCCATCCCCGATTCCAATGACCTCTACCCTTCGACCAGTTACTATCTCCAGAGTGAGTAGGAAACTACCTGCCCACTATGCCCTACCCGTGGAGGATGAAAGTCACATTGTAAGGTTATCCTAGAAGGTCAAGAGAAAAAGTAACTAGGTGTGAATTCTTATCTAGACTAGATGTGGAAAGTTACCACAAGTTCTCCTAATATCAGTCTCAATTCTGTTCCTACCACCCTCCCCAAATGGCTTGACCTACATATAATGCAATAATAAATTGTCCAACTCCTATGTAACTATATAAATGTAGTTGACTATCCTGGTGTTTGTAAACGCTCATCAACAATATATGTTGCAAGATGATGAGTTCCTAAAGTTGCAAGCAGGTACCTGGCTGTGTAACCCTAAAACCTGGCCCCTACCCTACCTGACACCAAAGGGGCAAAGGAAATAACATCCCATGGAGCACCATGATGCTAGAATTCTAAAGATTTCTGGAAGGGCTCTAGCTCTCCCTTTATTAAGATGTATATATTACTTTATTAAACTTCAGGGAGAAATGGTATGTAATTTACTATAGTTTGTTTTAAAGAATATATAAAACTATTTCATTTTGTAAATGTAATATTTATCATCACAAGCCCAAGAAAAAAACACGACATTTTGTCTTTTTTGTTTTTTTCCAGGCACAGAAATTTCTTTAAAGTGAATGAAATGATCAGATGTTTACATCTAGCCCGAGAAGCTAGAACCCCCCTTAAAGAGAAGCCCAGTCATTGTCCACTCCAGAGGAAATCTGGTGAGCAATACAGTGGCTACAAGTCAACAGTGTATTTCATAGTTGCCAAACAAATGGTTCAAACCAGAAGAGCAGGTGGGATAAATAATCACATGGGGAAACGGGGAATCAAAGGAGAGGAAAGGATAGGAGGAAAGTCGTTCAGAATCACATACAGCAGGAGACAGTGCTGGGACTTAGGTCTGGCGAAGCCATCTCACCGCCCTAAAACCACACAGACTGAGACAGCCCTAACGTTCAGCTCACTCCGGAGAACTTTACCTTTCTATGGTTATATTGGTTATGTTGGTTAATCCTTCATTTGCTTTTCCCAGATAGCACTCATCTGCTTGAGTTCAAGAACTGGTCCCTTCCTAGAAGGCCAGGGAAAGGGCCACACTTCTCCAGGGCGACAGCCCCGGCCCTGCCCTCAGGGTCAGCTGTGTCAGTGTGAAAACCTTACCGCCCACCCCACCCTGCCGCGGCGCTGTGTCCTCAGTGCGGTGCTGCTGGTAAGTCTTACCTTGTCTTTGTTCACTTTTTTAATTGCCCACTTAGTCTCTGTTTCCTTGTCCGTGGCTTCAATGACCATTCCAAAGCTCCCTTGTCCCAAGATTTTCCCAAAGGTATAGAATTCCTGGATAAAAAATAAGAGCTCCTTTTGTCTCTCTCTGCCATTCACCAGGTATTAAAACTGAACACATAATACTGACAGATATCCACCCAAGGAAAGAGGGTTTCTGCTCCAGGGTAAAATCAAATAGACGATACCACATCTTTGCTTCAGCATTAATAAACATATCTTAATTAAGCAAAAATAAGTTTTGACAAATTTCATTAAATGTCCTTTGGAGGAAAACCATAAAAATCCTAATGGAGAAATATGGAAAACCTCAAAAGTATAAAAACGAATCTCTTACAAACTACAATATTAAGGAAATGTCTTCATAAGAAAAAGGACGAATGGAATATTGATGCATAGATATGCGTGTTTGTGTGCATAAAATACATTCGCCAAAGAAATTATCCCCAAATTCTGAGAGCTATACTATAAAATCAACACCTATTAACCACTGAATACGGCTTTTCTGTTTGCCAAGTAGCACTTCCTCTTCATTATTTCTATCGAAAATTGCTTTTGTTTTTTATTCCTTTTGTTTTAGAAAAACAGTAACTGATAGAAATTTTACTATAAGTCAGCACTGGGAAGAAAATAAAAACCATCCATAGTAACACTATCCAGACCAAGAATCCTTCATCTTATTATTTAACTTGTGATGGTAACTCCCCTTACCATGATAAGCATAGTGAAATGAGCAGAACTGTCGAATCACTAACTTGTAAACCTGAAACTAATATAACATTGTATGTTAACTACATTTCAACTTTTTAAAAAAAGAATAGGGCCTGACATAATAAGCACTCAATAAAAGTTAATATTATTTAAAAAAAAAAATGCACTGTTTTTGCTAACAACAGTGTAACCCTAAAGATGATAAAGTTTCTTCTGCACGGTGCCATGTTGTAAAATAACGAACAAGTAACTCATTAATACTTCGATTTCTTGTGAATTTGGTTGGGCAGGGGGGAGTCAGTCTCCTTGATCCGAATCAATATCAGGGCATTAATAAGAGCAGGGTTTCTGGACACATCACGCCTGGGGATTAGAACATGACAAAAGAGCTGAAGGAATGCCACTAGGCAAAGCCTCTGCTGGGTCAGCAGCCAAAGCCTTTCCCGGAGATGCTACTCTCTCTCTCTCCAACCACTCTCACCCTTACCACACAACAGATAGATTAGCTGCTAGTCTTCATATCTTCTGCTGCTTACACTCCTGTCTTACTTTCACAGGAAAAGATTTAATGCCCAACTGATTACCTACCTGCTCACGACGGGGTTCCCTGACTGACTCTGCACCATGGTGACTGTTCCGTTATTCTGACCTCCTTCAGCGCCTATGCACTGGGCCTCAAGCACTATTATTACTTTCTTTCTTATAAACACTTTGGTTCATGTTTTTCTCCCAAGATGGTCTAGAAGCTTCTTAAGAAGCTGTTCCTTTTGATTCCTTTAAAAAGCCTACACTGAAATTTTGTAGGTAAAAGATTCGTGCTTAGCACATAGGGGGAAAGTGGAAGGAAGGAAGGAAGGAAGGAAGGAAGGAAGGAAGGAAGGAAGGAAGGAAGGAAGGAAGGTTGGTTCAGCTTCAACATCTTAGACTTTCCTTAGATAGTTCCTTGTGATACATATTTTGTACAAAAATGGATAAAACACAATTCCTGTTTTCTCAGAATTTGGACTCTGCTCAAGAGACAAGATTATTACTTAAGTCAAAAAGTCTTAAGTTAAAAAAAAAAATACAAAACAACACTGGGGCCAGAGACCAGAGCTAGAATGCTGGGAGAATAGGGGAAAATATTACAAAAGAGGTAGCTTCTGAGATTGGCATGTGAGGGAACAAAGGCAAATAATTGAGAACTTTTTTCCTATAATCCAAGCAAAGCAAGGAAGGCATTCCAAAGGAACAGTAGTACAAATATGGAATGAATGAGTGAACTGGTAAATGAATGAATCAATCGATAAATCCAGTCAGCAAGCCAGCCAGTCAGGAACCTCTACATATATACCCCTGTAGGAGAAGTGACAGACTGGCTACGTGGAGTTGAACCCTGGAGGAAGAGCTTTGGATTTCTGGTCTTGAGTGTGGTGAATGGCGACTCCTAGACTCCCCCAGCGTACATCCTGCCCAAGGGATGGTCCCCAAAGCACTACTTTCAATGATTTGTGATTACTTGGGCTCCTCCTTCTTCTTACTGCCACTTAATAGTGAGAATCAAAGTCGAAAACTAAGATGACTAAAATAAGACAAAACACCTTATTTTTTTTATATTTATATCCAACTCCCAACTACATATTATGAAAAATGAGTACAATATCAATTTAAATGATCATGTATCCATTTTGTTTTCCACAGAACAAAATGATCTAAACTCTATAACCATCTCCCCAACTTTTCTTTAAAAACTCAACTCCCATTGGCTCTTTAAACATACAGAACCACAACGTGGACACAGTATTTTAATACCGTTTAAATTGGATGTTTTAAATGAGGAATGGATATAGAAATAGACCAGCTGCCCAATTAGTTTTATAAACTAACCTTTTTCTTCAACTAACTGCTTTGACATCATTACATCGTGGTGAAAATAAGGAGAAAATGGCTTCTTGTTTGTAATAATTTAAAGAGAATGCTACAAAAATGCTAATGTAGACCTATACCGTTATTGCTGTAGAAGCGCGTGGTACAGTGTGGGGTGTGAGAGCACGTACGACATGATCCCACTGTGAACGTGTGCGCGCGAGGCTGCTGACACTGGTATTTGGAAACATGCTCATCTAAATATTAAGAGTACTTATCTCCGGACAGTAGAATTTTGGGTGACTATAACTTCCTTTTTTATATTCTTCTGAAATGTTTAAAAACTTTACAATGAGCCTGTCCATTTAATGGAAGGAGAAAAACTTCAATTATGTCAGTTAAAGTTATTTCTTAAAAATTTGTATATATTTGAAATATTTCATAATTTAAAACGGGAAAAAACTGAGAAGAAAAAACAGAATAACATTTATACATGTACAGAAAAAATAAAGGTAATAAATGCTAAAATTGGTTCGATCTGGCTCATGATTTTTTTTTCACTTTTCTATCTATATTTTCCTACTATTTTACAATGAGTACATTTTTTTTTTTATAAAAGCTCTTATGGCTAAGTTCAAAACTCAGTAAATTTGTGGATTAAAAACAAAATCCAGACCTTTTATTTAAAGTAGGAGAATAAAACTTTTCAAGTTAGAATTACTCAGGAAGTTTTTCTGATCCCTTCAAGTAAGTTGTCAAATATCTCTTGGAACAACTTTTTAAAGTTATTTAACATTAATGCAATTTTCTTCTTGTAGTTGTTCTTATTGTGGTTCTTTTAATCTGATGTTAAAGGAACACATTTTAATTTCTAAAAGGATAATAACATTCAATCCATAATAATTAGAGTCCTTGGAAGAGTCATATTGGATCCGTCCAATCAGAGGCTAGAAAAAATGGAGGGGTCCACAAGGGAAATTCTGGCCTCACTACCAGTCATCAAAGAAATGAACAGCCAAACCATCTCAAGTCATCTGTCTTGAAGAGGTCCACACAAAGACTCCAAGATTGCTCTCAGCAACAGGCAAGCCCTGAAGACCAAAATGTTCTCATTTTGCTAATAAAAATGCCCTTTGCTTTAATTAAAGTCTATTTGGTCCTCTATAAACAGAAAAAATAATTAGTCTGCATTTTCTTTTGTAAAGACTTTGACATACTTGAAACTCGTAAATTTTCTCTTTTCCTCCCTTCTTTTCCTTTTAAATATTTTATTTATTTATTTGACAGAGAGACAGCCAGCGAGAGAGGGAACACAAGCAGGGGGAGTGGGAGAGGAAGAAGCAGGCTCCCAGCGGAGGAGCCTGATGCGGGGCTCGATCCCAGAACGCCGGGATCACGCCCTGAGCCGAAGGCAGACGCTTAACCGCTGTGCCACCCAGGCGCCCCTCTCCCTTCCTTTCCTTAGAGACTAATTTTTAAATCATTTTTGGCATTAACCATCGACTTAGACGTTTCTAGCAGTTTCACTTTGCGTTCTGTGTACCTGAATTGCAGCTCCATGGTCCATCCTTATGTGAGGAATCTTTCCTTCTGTAATGTTGCCCCGACTCCACTGTTGCTGAGATGTTTTTCTCTTCATGTTTGAGGTTTTTGAGGGCTTACACCAAAAGGAATAAAAAAATTAAGATATAATATACTTGTAGTACAAATACAATGTGCTTGTATCTTGACAAAATAAGAACGCTAATTTCAGTAATCTGACAAATCTTTAATGATGCCATTCTATTTATTGTCTTTTCAAAATTCTAAGCTCTGTATGATTCATTGGCTCATTACGCTAAAAAGGACCATCAGCAACCAGCCGTTCAATCTAATCCCTTGAATCCAGGCAAGTCCACATGATAAACTGCATCACAAATCTAACAGAATTTACCTGATGATTCTTTAAAATCATGAGAAGGCAACTTCAGAGCTTTCTCAATCACCCTTGTTTCAAAACATAACAATCATCCCCAGTAGGTTATATATAAAAAATTATTGACCAAGCATTCACCAAATGTCCTTTGAATGAAAACAATGTATTAACAAGACACTCAGAGATGCCTATACGGCAATAACTATACCATAATGTAAATCAAAAGTAAGAGCTGCAGTTGAAAATTTGAAAAAGGTACAACTCTGAGGACTGGGAACCCAACTGTTCTTAAACTTACTGCTCTCTGTCTCCAAAGTTGTGCTGTATCAACTACAATCCTCCACACTTGCCTTTTCTCTAGAAAGGTAGAATACCCCCAAACCAGTCCAACCAGGTTGTCATAGCCTGTAATTAATGCAAATTGGCTTTGCAAAATATATTGGATATCCCATCCAGATAACCAGGAATTGTCTTAAATAATAATCACTCTATATGTAGCTACATCCATAAATCCCATTCTGCATCAGTTGAAGAAAATGCCCCAAAATTCAGATTTAATCCAAATTGAAAACCAATTCATTTCTGGATAAACCATTAAAAATTAAAGAAGCTGGAATAACATTCCAAATTATTCATGATCCTGGCAAATAACTAATTTGGCAGTGGATGGAAATATCATAGAAGAAATCATTAACTAATTTTGTTCTCCTCTTACGTAAGAAAGAATATTCCTTTAATAGTTAAGAAGGCGATGAATTAGCTGACAAAGGCCCAAGGAATACAGACGAATCTAAGGATGGGATTAGGAAATGGGGTGCCAACTTATGTTGGGATAGAGAATCTTCAATACTTACCATATCTTTCCCAGAGGAACTATCTATGCTGGTTTGGTTTTCTTTTACCCTCTCCGGTGAAACCATACGTTCTGAGCTGCTAATGCTTGATGCTTGGGACATTTCCACCACGGAAGTTGGAGAAAGCCTTGTTTTACAGGCACATACAAAAAATGAACCTTTCTTGGAAGTAGATGAACAGTTGGAGCATTTTGTGGATTTTTTACCAAAGCCACTATTGGCCATTTGCTTAACTCTGCAACAAACACAACTTGAAGGAAAGACGTTCCCGCTCTTTGAGGAAAAGAGCCAGACCGAAAGGGATATGGTAAGCCGATGGTGAGAACTGTGACTTCCAGTTGGCGAGGTCCTAGGGTAATGCCGCACTACACTTACATTCACGCATGAGAGCTGTAGAAAGAAAAGAAATCATAATTTAGGAAGTTCTTTCTTACTCTATCACACTCCTATAAATCAGAGAAAAACTAGCAACTAACACCAAAAGCATCCCGCCTATGCATGAAAAGTTAATATTTACAGCAAGATTAGGACACATTTCTAAAAACCAATGGACTGTCATCTTTCAAAATTTAATTCTTGAACTCCAGACATTTTATTTACTTAACAATTGAAAGAATCATTTCTGTTCAGAACCATAAAATTGCTGAAAAGCATGGTCTAAGGAAATCAATTTGGTGGGCTGACATCAATTTTTTTTTTAATTCTAAGAAGATAATATGAGCATTTCGCATAGATCCTTGGTAACGTCTATGAAACTTCTAATTATAAGATATATAGGTGGAGAATGTTTGTGTATGTGTATGTACTCAGTCACAACATAAGACACTTTTTATCGAAGTTTAATTGACATACAGCATTATATTAGCTTTAGATAAACAATATAATGACTCAACATTTATATACATGACAAAGTTATCACCAAGATAAGTCTAGTTCGTCTGTCACCATACAGTTATTACAATAATATTGACTGTATTTTCCGTGCTGTATTTTTTACATCCCTGTGACTTGTAACTGGAAGTTCGTTTTAACCCCCTTCACCTGTTTTACCCATCCACCACCCCCTCCTTCTTAATGTGGTTGTGGCAAAAAATAAAAAATAAGAAAATAAGAAAGGCTTAAAAATACTGGTATAAATCATTTATTACTGGGGTTTCAAATATTAAACCTTACTCAGCTTATTATTAGAGCAAATTCATATTAACGCCTTTCACAAAGAAGTAGATAATTTGGTTTTATAAAACTGCTTATTTCTGGGGGCGCCTGGGTGGCAGCGGTTAAGCGTCTGCCTTCGGCTCAGGACGTGATCCCGGCGTTATGGGATCGAGCCCCATGTCGGGCTCCTCCGCTATGAGCCTGCTTCTTCCTCTCCCACTCCCCCTGCTTGTGTTCCCTCTCTCGCTGGCTGTCTCTATCTCTGTCGAATAAATAAATAAAATCTTAAAAAAAAAAACCTACTTATTTCTGAAAGTTCAAAGGCAATATTAGAAGTGCCTTCATTTTTGTACTTAAACAGCAGAAAAAGGAACTCTTGGGTGCTATTTTTCCCTGAGCGTAGAAACAGGTATTTCCCACATTCTGCCTAACTAGAGTTATTGGCAGCTATCTGGTGGCAAGTTGGAAAGATGTGAGCTGAGGAAGGAGAGAGAAATGTGTTCTGCAGTACATAAAAGAGAGTACCTTGAGAAACTTCCAGAGGTAACTGGGAGTACCTTATGATGTTTTTTTACCATACTATTTCAGATATTACATAAAACTATATTTTGCAGTCACAGATTGATAAGGCTAGGAATATATGGAATATACCTTTGTCCTTTGAACTGGAATAAACTTGCCCAGAAGAGGAAGTTAGATATCTTTGTGTCCTTCAAGAAATGTCTTTCTAGTTTTAGATGTCTAATAAGACTAGTTTTCTAATCAGAAATGAGTACCACCTTTTGTCAATCCTTATCTATTGTGATTATCATGTTTTTTCTTATTGGATTTTCTTTTGATATGTTGCATTGTTTAAAAAGGCTTGCTATTATTAAGGCATTCTTGCACTTACAGTCTGAACCCTACATAATCACGATGGATGAGTCTTCTAATGTTGAAAAACAGATACATTTGTATTTTGAGCTTTCAGTTATATTCATAAGTTGAACTGGTCTATAATTTTCCCTTCAGCCATCTTTGTTAAGTTTGGATACAAGCTTCTGGCTGGTTTCATAAAATAAATTGGGTATCTTCCATCTCACAATGTTTGATAACAATTTGCATAGCATAGAATCTACAGGAAAATCTCCCAGGCACATAGGATTTTACGAAAAATATTGCTAGTAGTTTATCCAATATTTATTCTTCCATTATTCCTTACTAACAGAATCCTGATTTTGACCAGGACTGCAATGTACTCATTAAAAATCTCCATTTCCCAGACTCCTTTGTAGCTTAGAGATGGCCATGTGACTTATGACCATGAACCTTTTAAAGTGCAAGCAAAGCTGTACCTAAAAAAAAAAAAAGTATATTATTAAACCTTTATTAAAAAACAGAAAAAGGATAAAAATACACATGAGTAGTCAAATCAAAAACCGAAAAACATGATTAAAGAATAAAATTTAAGATGAACAGAACAAAGAACTTTTCGTTGACTTTTGCCTATAGGGCCGCAAATACACAGACTCCTCACTACCACTCAGATTTCACATCTTACGTCATCTCCCTTGCTCTGGATAGGCTAGCATTCTCGCTGTTCCTCAAATATGTCAACCTTATTCTGTTCCTATGACTTTAGCCATTCTGTTTCCTTTGCCCAAGGTGCTCTTCCCACAGGCATCTGAATGGCTTTGCTGCCTCTCTTCGTGGTGCTTTCTGCTCATTTGAGTGAACCTTTCTAACTACCTCATCTGAAACCACAGGCCTGTTCACTCTGCCCTCTTCCCTCACTTCATTTTTATTCATAGCACTTATCATTTCATTCAAGAAGTTCTCTACCAGAGTTCTTTCCTACTTTCAGGGACCAGATGATTCCCATAGAAACTACTCCAGAGTAATAAAAAGCCATCCAGCTCCTTTCACTCAGCAAGAATAACCAAAATCTGACTGGGGCAGTGTTCTCAAAAAAGGAAAAGGCATTCTTACCGGCCCATCTTACTTGTGAATAGATGCAAAAATCCTAAATGCCATACATATATTTACCCCCAGGTAATGTGCACAGCATATTCTAAGATTTCAGATAGAAAGAAATGGGCAAGTCATCCCAATAAGTGCGACCTTTCATCGAAGTTGTGTGCAAAACCTTCCCTGCTGTGATCGAAGTCACAATGGCAAACACTGCAAAAGGTATGTAAAAAGTACTCTCCAGACAGGTGGAGGGAAAAGAGAACGCACCTGAGGCCCCTAACACACACACACACACACACACACACACACACACACACACACACTTCTTACAAATGTCAGACCTTGTTTTTCAAGTATAGGTAACAAGACAAAGAAAACTCAGAATGTACCTACATACACTTTGCAAAATGATTTCACTTCAGGCCTTAGAAGAAAATGCTTTGCATTTCAAGTTAAATATAAAGCCTGTAATCATCAATGACTCAGAGCAGTCGAGTAGATCTGCAAATAACAGCTTTGCTGTGTAGGAAAACTAGTGTTTTCTCTCTGCGGGTGTAGGAAAGTCCCATGTAAGATGTGTAAGGCATTATTTGATGCCTGCGTGAAGAACCCTGACTTTACAGTACTCTTCATAAGGAACCGACAGAAGAGTTCATAATGTGAAGGTTTATCTAAAGTGTAGCTGAGTTCCTTCATTACAAACAGTACTCCTAAAAGCATGCTTACCATAGCCTTCAAATTTTACTATATATCTATCTACAAACTTGCAACAGAATTGGTACATATTAAATTTCCCATTTTCAAGATGGCTTTTTTTGTTGTGGATCTAAAAACAATTATCTTTTTCTTTGCTCTGCTCAGAAAGCATTTCCTTAAATTTTTCCATCAATTTCTCAAAATAAATCATATTCTCATCGTGTCACTGACACTGATGCGGACTTCTGAGTACTTTCCGGCTCCGGTTTCTGATTGATCCATTG
The DNA here is from genome assembly GCF_017311325.1 of Ursus maritimus. Lineage (NCBI taxonomy): Eukaryota > Metazoa > Chordata > Mammalia > Carnivora > Ursidae > Ursus > Ursus maritimus. The sequence goes on from NW_024424008.1 coordinate 4,434,334, forward strand.
CCCTACACGTATTTAGGAGCTATACTCCGAAGGCACAGCAATTCCCATTACTCACTGAGTTTCTTTTCCACTCTCCAACCTGCCAACCACTACATCTGCAAAGTCATGCTCTACTTTCTCACCACAGCGATTCTAAAACAATGGGTTGAATAGCTGCATGCAAAATTTCTTGACAAGAATTAGATTTCAAATTTAATTTCTTTTTGGCTGGCTGGATTCTAATCATTTTAGCTTAAAAACCAAAATAGAACAAATGTTTACTCACATTTATTTCTTTCTCATTTATGAATTGATCTGAAAGATTTGTTATTAAAATAAATCTACCTAGCAGGCCAAATGATGTCATTCATATTTTAGAGGCATAAAATTAATCAAACATTGCAAACCTATCTTTATGTAAACTCAGAGATGAATAACTCTTTTTCTATGGAATCCTGGAATTGTGTTTCAACAGGACCTGAGGTATAAAAAGATGTATGAGAAAACCAAAGAAGCTTCTGCCATAATAGTGCTTCTCTGTGTCTCCAAAGACTGGACAACATAGGTATTAGACTAATAATATAAACAAATAAATTAAGTTCAAATTATGTCAGTATTTAACTGAAGTGTGAGCTTTCTTTTGACTAGAGGTTTTCATTTTATTTGCAGAACTAAGACAAGTCAATGGAACAACTCTGATACAGAAAATCTCTGAGCTTTTATTTAAGCAAAAAAAGGCCTCTTACATATTGGCCCTAGAAGATACACTCACAGCAATTTCCTCAAGAAAATGAACACAAGAATGGTTTTATGAGATATAACTAGCTACAATTTTCTTCCCCAAAAGCAATTTTTAGTTTTCTTTGCTAAGACTGTGTCTACAAGGAACCTAAACAGTCAGTCAATTCAGTCAAGAATGTGTTCCATTCAAGTGAAGAAAAAGAACTATGGACTGTCCGACATGCAGACCGAGCTGAATGACTGTATATTCACTTTCAACTACTTGTTTTCCCAACATGCTTACAGAGCCGAAAGAGGAGCCAAATGAGCTTCCTAGATCATAGTGCTACATTTTGAAGGATAAGTCTATGTTGTCTTATAAGAGGATTTACAGTGGGTTCAAAATTTACATCATTACAGAGATGTTTAAAAATGTTTAATAGCTTATATGTGCAATTATGTTTTTTTCGTATTTTAATTTGCATAATATACCTCACTGTTTGAGCTGTAATCTGGAGAGACAGTCTTAAATGTGGTCCCACTGACAGTTTAAGATACGAACAGAGATTTCACTAAGGAAGTTCGGCTTAAAGGGCCTGGAGAAAAACAAGAGACCCCTCCCTGACTTTTTTCCTGTTGTTATCCAGTGTCTTTTTTCCCTGTACATTATAGGCAACCTCCAGTCAGGTACCTTTCTGCCAGCACAGGCCCATCCTTGTACAAAATGAACATTTCTGAGTGTTCATTTTGTGGGAAAGAGCCAGAATCACAAATCATTTAGGCAGAAAAATAGGCTGCTATATAGGAAGAGTCATCCAAGTAAAGAGATGGGTCCTATGAAAGAGGGACATCTCAAAAAGAACGTGAGGGCCTTCTTCATAAATATGAAAAGGATTGATTAGGCAAAAGGAATTAGGCTTCCGTGAGATTCAAAAAGGGAGTGCAAGCCAATCTAACATAAAAGGGCTTCTTACCGCTTAGAACTGTCAAAGATAAAAGGACAGACTGTCTCTCAGTCACCAGACGTGTCCAAGAAGAGGCTAGAAGGTCAGTTGGCAGGAAACCATAGAAGGTCTTTAAGCATAGACTAGGATGTCTTCAGGTTCCTTCTAGCCCTAAAAGTCGATAAAGATGAATCACTTCTGATGATCAACTGGGGTGAAGCAGACATTTAAAGGAACCAAGTGGCAGCTGACCTCAGCTCACTGGGGAGGTTCAATATTATAATGGGGATCCTGTTTTCCTACCACAGACCAGGCCAAACTAGTTACGGCCCCAAAACTCACCTCAGCCAATCTGAATTTCACCTGTAACAGAACAGCACTGTTAGAATGTACCATGGGTGCAGGGTGATGATGAAGAGGAAGGGGGTGAGCTGGAAGGCTGGACGTGCTAAGGAGCAGTGGCCCTGACTAGGAAAGAAAAAGCTAAATAAAGTATAGAAGAAACGGTATTGTGAGAAAAAGGAAGAACACTTCCTTCCCACTCATGAAATCAGGGAATAACAGGTGAAGAGTTAGCACATGGCCCACGTGCAGCTAAGGCAGTCAAAATACACAGCACCGCCAACACTCTAGAAGCGAAGTAGAGCCACACTGAGGATTGTGGCATGAGTATTCAGCTGTGCTCCATCCAGCATGCTTAAGAGAAAATAGTCTTTTTGTACTCAGGAGTATTTTTTCCCAGCTCTCCTGAGGTACAACTGACACATAAAATTAGAAGATACTAAGTATGCGACGTGGTAATTTGATCTACCTGTACACTGTGAAAGGGCTCTCCCATCAAGGTAATTAACACGTCCCTCACCTCACGTACTGGATACAAACTTTCACTGAGAAGATGAATAAGGTCTGAGAATCTAATGTATAACACGGTGACTATAGTTGATAACATTGTATTATATAATTGAAATTTTCTGAGAGAGTAGAGCTTTAAAAAAAAAAAGTAAATATGTATCCGGCAATCTTAATCCAATTAGCAATGGGTCAATAAGATTAAGAATTTGATGGTAGGGGCGTCTGGGTGGCACAGCAGTTGGGCGTCTGCCTTCGGCTCAGGGCGTGATACCGGAGTTGAGGGATCGAGCCCCACATCAGGCTCCTCTGCTGTGAGCCTGCTTCTTCCTCTCCCACTCCCCCTGCTTGTGTTCCCTCTCTCGCTGGCTGTCTCTATCTCTGTCACATAAATAAATAAAATCTTTAAAAAAAAAAAAAGAAAAAAAAAGAATTTGATGGTAAATGTGAAAGGTTTGCTAGCTTCATTTATCAAGCACTGATTAATAATTTTGCATTAATAAAATATGTTAATATACATTAAACTGTGTGGTTAGAGTACCTTCCCTGTGTGTCAAATATTCCCAGAAATATTAAAAAAGAGGAAGTTTCCAAAGCCAGCAACTTCCCATGAAACTCTTTAGCTAGCTAAGACAATGTGTGGTATCAGGCTTCAAGCCAGCTGTTTCGTGCCCTATCAGAGAAGGCGTTCTGACTTCCAATACCGGAGCACAATTCAGACGTATCTGGGTGGCTTTCCTCCTGTGCAAACTCAGCAGCTCCAAACAGTCTACAACAAAACACCAACAGCAGATTCCATGATCCCTATTTTCAAGTTGCTGCAGATATAACATTAATTTAATAACAGAAAACAACAACAAAGACTACTTCTCTTAACTGTGAGCCCCTCCAGGGCAAGAACTAAGTTCTAGTCACCTTGTCATCTTGTGTCCAGTAGGTCTCCATTAAATGAGGATTATTGATTGAAAGTCATTTACTAATTGATGGAAACAATAGAATATCCAATGTCATTACCTAGTGTAAGAGGACCAGTGGCCTGTCATGCAAACAAAATCAGAAAATCTTTGTGGAAGTCTCCTGGACAAAAAAATAAAAAAATACACTACAACCAAACCCTCACTCTATGTTGAAGCTCTCTTTCTAAAGCAAAACACCGAAACCCCCACACCAGTCCTGACCCCAATCCTCTAAATTTCCACCAGCTTCTGAAAAGTTCCCTATCAGACAAGAAGTTATAACTGTACTCCCATATTTATATTCTACTCAAGACTGTGGTTTTCAGGAGTCTGGAAGGTTATAAACACATAAGTATTTACTTGAGGGATGGACCATATTGTCAAACTCGAAGGGTTTCTGCTGGCTAAGGCCAGTTCCCAACAACTATAATAAACCTTATTACTAAGATCCTTATAGTCAATAAAAGATCACTATTTTTGGCAGATGGTATAATTAGCAATAACTGGTTCATTCTTTCTTTCATAATAAAACATGTACATCACAGTCAAACAAATTATATGAAATACGTTAACCTTCTCAGGATCCCTAGCCAAACGACCTCAAGTAGAGATACTTCTAGTGACGAGCCATTTATCTGTAGCACACAAACCCGATTCATCGCCAGACAAAAGCATTTAGAATATCGTATCTCAGGAATCAGCGTGTCATGGCTGTTAATTTCAGCAAGCTAGGAAAGATCAGGAAAATAAGACCTAAAAGGTACTTAATTGCTAGGGTTCTGTAAGTCTGGCCAAAAAGAGTATCCAAAGGGCAATAAGCAAAAAGCACCAGGGGTCCAAGTAGGAGAACAGGCCAACTGAGAATCCAATCATCTAATAGTTTATGTATGTATCCAGCAAACATTTTTTGAATACCTATTACATACGAAGGGCTGTATTGGGTACAGGGGATAAAGATATTATCAAGATATGGGCCTAACAATGATTATGATAAAGATAATGCTGGGTATGTACAACGTACAAAAGTGATACAAAAGAGGGAATGATTAAGGATGTAACAAAGTCTAGTGGGAAACAAAAAATTTTTAGAATGAAAGAGACCAGAATTCAAACTCTACTTTTCACCACTTACTATCTTAGTTCCTCCACATGTAAAGTGGAAATAATAGTAGTTAACTATCTTAAATGACTTTTGTGAGGACTAACTAGATAACACTTCAAAAATGTCTAGTACTTTGCCTGGTAGAAATACTACATTATTGTTTTAAAAATCATTATTACAGACTTGCTGAGGGAAAGGTCACAGAAGGTTTCATGGGACACATAATATTCAAAGTAAGTCTTAAAGAATGAATTGGAGTTCACCTGGTGAACAAGTAAAGGAAAAGCTTTCCAGACAGACACCAGCATATGCAAGGGCCCAGAGTCTACAGTTCCAGAGAAGTGGAAAAAGGTGATTTCCATGTGAAGGCAAGAACAATGAGAGTGAGAAAGACCCACCTGGGTTAAGACAAGAAGAAAGAAGAAGCACTTTCAGAAAAGATCAAGGTTAAACAAGAGTGTCTTCACTGAAGAAGACAGGCTCCACCAGGCACAAAAGACAGATGGGATAGAGGGACACAAGGTTCTCATTCTGAGAGAGCTGCCAAAAAGAAAGGGCTGCTACAATAGAATCATCTTAGGTGAGCGCTTCCAACCCTGACAGGAATCAGCCACAGATCTGCAGCGATTAGGGAGTGGCCACCAAAATGCCAACACTACTTCTCCAAGTATATGAAACTTAGCAGTGGAGGGGACACAGGATATCTGTGTCTGCTGAAAATATAAACTATAAAGCTCAAAAGTATGAAGAATAGGCTCCAGCCAGTATAATCAATCAAAATCAACTGCCATATGAACAAATTAGAATTTAGTGACAAATTCACTAGAGTCAATGTTGCAATGTAAATGGCAAGTTCTAATTAGTTCCAAACTAACAAAAAAATACCAAAGATACTTTCCCACTATAAAGCCCACATAAAATACTGTTATTTATTTTATACACACACACACACACACACACACACACACACACACGTACTCCAAATTTAGCACTATTACAAACAAAGCTATATCAGACCCAAAAAACAGGATACCAGTATTCTACTATTTAGGGTCAAAAGACCACAAATTTCTAAATAACTTATGAGCATTAAAATCTCACAAGTGTCAGAATGATTCCATTTTACATATACAGAAAATTTCAGATGAAATGTGTTTGCCCTTGGTAATGAAAAAGAACCCAAGTTTTACTGTTAGACCAAGGTTCAAATTCCCCACCAATGACTTAACCTATCTGGTCCCAGCTTCCTCATATGCAAATTATATACATAGATGATGTTTATATACTTACATGGCAGAATTGTTATAAGGATAGCATATAACAGTATGTAAAACACTGATACATTGTAAGCTCTAAATAAATGGAAGTTTTTATTATTATTATTATTATGAAACTCTGTCAAAACCCAATGGATGGTAGCATCAGAAAATTATTTTATCAGTCAGTAACAATCTCTCAGTCTAATTCTCCAACTATTGTTCTACATGGGTTCCAAGGCACAAATTGTGACCTAATTAGCTCATAGTTAGCTTAGAATACAATTACAAGAACTTGCTCTAGATGTATGCAGCTGAGTTGTTGAGGGAATGGCTTGCTAGAGTAGCCCATGCGCAATTAGTTATATGTTAAATTCTGAATGCTACAAGTGCTCAAATCTCACCTTCATAAGACTTTTCTTTTTTAAATAGATAATGCTGAAAATCAAACAGAATGTTTTCGACTAGCAAAGGCCAAATATTCTCTCAAAATATTACTAGTTTACATATTACCTTCAGAACTGATCAAAAAGGAATAATATGTAAATTTTCAGAGATTTTCAGAGAAAGGAGGTGTCTGTATCCACAGATTTATTTACTTGGTGAGTTTTCAAAATCTTGCAATGGAACTGTAAAAACAATGTGATTAAAATCGATAGAGCACATCATTTGCTGATACTGTTGCCCAAGAAAAGGCAATAAGCCTTAGGCATGTTATTACTAGATTACACAATTGCACTGACAGGTTCAAGATTTTAAAAAGCAACTGAGAACAGAGAGGATTTCTTTTTGGGGGAGAAGAAATTTTTCTCTTCAATTAAAAAGAAATTTTTTATGATGATTTTAAAATGTCCTCTATGACATAAAAAATAATATTAATGTTAAATTTTCCTTGATTTCCTAAAATAAAAATAGAGCTACTTTTGTTTAACAATACTATATCCAACCACATATCGATTTAACAAATACTAAAAATAATTTAGGGAATAGTGATTGTAAGAGCATTATTTTTGCAAAGTCCATATGAAAGAATATAAAAGTCCAAATATATGAGTTTCCAAACCTCTTCTGCAAAAATGAGCAATGATTCTCTTTTCACGTCTTAGTGATGACATGATAAACTTTTAGCTAGATCTTCAAATTCAAAGAATGCTATTTTCATGCTATGCTTTTTAATCAGATAGCAAACTTAGTCATGCAGACTAAATTCATTTGATAAAAAGTAACCAAATAAAACTGAACCTCAAATCAGCAAGTCCTTTCGCCCTAGTGAGAGCTACTACACCACAAACAGAAAATTCCAAAGTTTTGAATTGCTTTGTAGCGCAAATTCCACAGTAGAAACATCCTTAGGTAGCTAAGGAAAGCTGATAGAATCAAACACGTAGTTTAATGCTTAGATAGAAAAAAATGTTGACTACAAGAAGTGAGATATTTTAATCATGAATCCCGGTAGGAAATAAGAAGTTAGGCTCATAGAAAGAAAGAAATTAACCCAGGCACTAGACCTACATTTACTAGATTTTACCAAGTAAACAGTGAAGTCTATTCAAGGGAGTTTAGATCTCAAGACCTACATCAGATGTAGATTATTTGAAAAAAAAAAAAAAAACCCTACAAAACACCATACACTTTCTTGTCACTAATGTACATACATACTTACATAAATACATAATAGCTTTATGTTCTAAATAGATAACTATTGAAATAGATAGCTTAATTAACTGAATAATACAAAATTTTCCTCAGTTCTTTCCTCTCCCTCAATCTCCTCATTCAACTATGACAAGTCCATTCTACTTCCAAAACAATTCTCAAATCCATCCAATTTTCTCCATTCCAAACGTCCACATCAACATCATCTCTTACCTGGATTAATGCAAGAGCTTGCTAACTGGTCACCCTGATTCCAAGTCAGCCCTTTCAACCAAAGCATTCCCCTCACTATAGCCAGGGTGTTCTTTCTAATATGCAAATCTGATCATGTTTCCTCACATCAAAAATCACTTAGTGGTTTCCAACAGCACAGAGTCCTTAACACGACAAACAGGAACCTATGTGATGTGGTTCTGGTGTACCTCTTCATTTCCAACCTAAGGTTTTCCAACATACAAAACTTCTTTCATTTCGTATGATCCTATGCCTTCTTTATATCTTCCTTCGTGAACTCTCAACCAGGAACACACTTTCCCATTCTTCCCTTCATCATTATAACTCCGACTCTTCCTGGAGATCTCAACTTAGACATCATCTCCTCTCAAATTTTCTTGATATCTTGAATCACGTTCACTTGAGTGTCTGCCAAGCTCTTTAGTGCACTGTAGTTGCTCCATCACGCTCTGAATTGTACTTGGTCATTTATTTGTCTGTATCCCTCACTATATCCAAGTTCCCTGAATGCAGGGATGGCATCTATATTCCTAGCTATTGTTTACCTAGCGAGAGAATGACAAAAGGAAATGCACTTTTTAGAAAGCATATTCTTCCTGCAGTACAGAAAATGTATGAAAGACAAGTCAAGACTAGAGATGGAAACACAAGAAAGTATTACAATAGTTCAGGTGAAGATATAAATGTGGCCTTAATTAGGAAAGCAGCATCAGGATGGGGAAAATAGCCAGATTCTGGAGATATTTAGGGAATGGAGTGATAGAACTTAGTAAGTGATTAGTTATGACCATAGTGAGAGAAAGAGAAAAGTTGGGGCACCTGGGTGGCTCAGTCTGTTACACACCCAACTCCTGATTTCAGCTCAGGTCGTGATCTCATGGTTGTGAGACTGAGCCCTGTGTTGGCCTCCACACTCAGCGGGTAGTCTGCTTGAGATTCTTACTCTCCCTCTGCCCCTTCCTCCCACTGGTGTGCTCTCTCTCTCTCTTTCTCAAATAAATAGATAAATAAATCTTTAAGAGAAAAAAAAAAAAAGAAAAGTCAAGAACACCTTGAATACTGAGGTGGATGATGACCAAATTACTGAGATAGTAAGGAGAGAAGGAAGAACAGACTTGCAGTAAGATAATCGGTTTGTTTTGGGATTTGCTAAGTTGGTTTTGCCTTTAGGACACTGAAAGGGAGATGCCTAAGGGGCAGTGCATATATAAGTCCAGAAATAAAAAGAAATCTAGGTTAGAAACTTGGATTTGAGATTTACATCATAGAAGAGGCAACTGAAATCATGGGTGTAAGTGAGATCACCCAAGAAGGATGTGTGGAATGAAAACATAGGAGAGTCAAGGACAGAAAACAGTGGGAAGAGGGGCTGGAAAGATGGCAGAGTAGGAGGACCCTAAACTCACCTTGTACCCCAGATACATACTAGATAATACTCACATCAGTGTAAATAACCCAGAAAATGACCCAAAGACTGGCAGAACAAACTCAACACCCAAAGACAGAGAACAGATCATATCAAAGAGGATAGGAGACATGGAAGTGAGAAGCTAAACATAGGACTATGGCTACCCAGAGGAAGGAGGGAGCCATGGGTGTGAAGAAGGGAGAGAAAAAGACTCTCACAACTGGGAGCTCAGATAAGGAAGACAAACCCTCAAATCATCTGGCTTTGAAAGCAACAGGGGCTGAATTTCATGAGTTCTTACAACCAGCAGGACTTAAAGCCTGGAATTTTAAAAATCAGCAAGCTTGGTTCTGGGAGAGCCTAGAAAGTGACAGGAAGCTGAGTCTCCACCCTTAAAAAGACAGCACAACACACAGGCTGTGGAGATACAGCATAGAAACTGCTCTTTGAAAATTACCTGGGGCATGCAGGAGGGAGCATTATTTACTCATCTCAGAGCATTTCATGGAAGGGCAGTTTTCACAGGGAGACCCCTCTAGGGACAAAGAAGCTGGCTGGTGTCATCTCCCCCCAAAACAAACACACAGCCATCTGCAAAAAGCAGCATAGCATCGAATTCACTGCCTAACCTGCTCACACCTAGGTCCGCCCTTTCCAGTCACTTTAGCCTCAGTCCTGGTGCTCTGTGTCCCCTCCCCGGGAGAAGACTAGAGCAAAACTGGCCAATACCACAGCTCCCAACCTGCACACTTTAGAGGCCTCAGTCCTGTAAGGACAGTGGCCCCACAGAAGATTGAGGCAAACCTTGTTAAAACCGCACACCCACCCCAGCTGGGGACCAAACACTGCCTGCAAGAGGCAAACAGCGCTACTGCAGATGATTGGACTGAAGGAAAGTGGCCACGACACAACAGCAGGGTGCACACAACACACATAGGAGACACTCCTGAAGTGCCAGGTTCTGGTGAACAAGGGACACTGCACTGCAGGGCCCTACAGAACCTCTTCTTCGTAAGTCCATTACTTTCAAGAGCAGGAGAGGTAGCTGACTTTCCTAATACACAGAAATAGACAGAGAGAGTTAGACAAAATGAGGAGACAGAGGAGTATTTTCCAAATTAAAGAATAGGACATAACCACAGTAAAAGACCTAAGCAAAATGCATATAAATAATATGCCTGATGGAGAATTTAAAGTAATGATCATAAAGATACTCACTGGACTTGAGAAAAGAGCAGAAGACATCAGTGAGACCCTTAACACAGAGTTAAAAAAAAGAATCAATCAGAGATGAAGAACACAATAAATGAAATTAAAAATACACTAAATGGAGGAAAAAATACACTAGATGGAATAAAAAGCAGGCTAGAGAAAGCAGAAGAATGAATTAGTGACCTGGACAACAGAGTAATGGAAAGTAATCAAGCTTAGCAGATGAGAGAAAAGAAAATCATGCAAAATGAAAATAGACTTAGGAAACTCAGTGTGAGTCCATCAAGGCTAATAATAGTGCATTATAGGGATCCCAGAAGAAGAGAGAAAAGGGGGCAGCAAATTCACATGAAGACATAATAGCCAAAAACTTCCCTAATTTGGGGAAGGAAACAGATATCTAGATCCAGAAAACACAGAGATACCCCCCTCCCAAAATCAACGGAAGGAGATCCACACCAAGACATATAGCAATTAATATGGCAAAAAGAAATGATAAAGAGAGAATTTTTAAAGCATCAAGAAAAAAGAAGACAGTTATATACAAGGGAAACCCCATAAGGCTATCAGCAGATTTTTCAGCAGAAATGTTGCAAGCAGAGAAAGTGGCATGATATATTCAAAGCGCTGAAAGGAAAAACTCTGCAGCCAAGAATAGTCTATCCAGCAAGGCTATTCTTCAGATTAGGAGAGATAAAGAGTTTCCCAGACAAACAAAAGCTAAAGGAGTTCATGACCACTAAATAAGCCCTAGCAAAAATGTAAAAGGTGACTCTCTGAGTGGAAAGGAAAGACCATAAGTAAGAGTAAGAAAAGTAGGAAGCACAAAAGCAGTAAAAATAAGTGTATATCTGTAAAAATCAGTCAAGGAACTCACAAAATAAAAGGATGTAAAGTATGATACCACATACCCAAAATATGGGGGGAAGAGGAGTAAAAACAAGTTGAAACTCAAGCAACCATCAATTTAATATAGACTTCTATATACAGAAGATGTCATATTACAAACCTAATGGTAACCACAAATAAAAAAAACAATAATAGATATGTAAAAAATAAAGAGAAAGGAATCCAAGTATATGATTAAAGAAAGCCAACAAACCATGAGAGAAGAGAACAAGAGAAGGAAGGATCAGAGAAGAACTACAAAACAACCACAAAACAAGGAATAAAATGGCTATAAATGCATACCTATCAATACTTACTTTGAATGTAAATGGACTAAACCTTCCAATCAAAAGACAGAGGGTGAAAAAATGGATAAAAAACAAGACTTCTTGGGGCACCTGGGTGGCTCAGTCAGTTAAGCGCAAACTTGACTGCAGCTCAGCTTGCAATCTCAGGGTCATGTTGAGCCCCATGTTGGGCTCCATGCTCAGTGAGGTGTCTCCTTGTCCCTCTCCCTCTGCTCCTCCTCCTGCTCTCTTTCTATCTCTCTCAAATAAATAAATAAGCAAAATCTTAAAAAAAACAACAACAAGATCCATCTATATGCTATCTATAAGAGACTCATTTCAGACCTAAAAACCAATGCAGAATGAAAGTGAGGGAATGAAGAAACATTTATCATGCAAATAGCTGTCAAAAGAAAGTCAGGGGAGAAATACTTATATTGAACAAAATAGACTTTAAAACAAAGAACATAAAAAGAGACAAAGAAGGAGCACCCAAATACATAAATCAGTTACTAACAAACATAAAGGAACTAATCAATAGTAATATAATAATAGTAGGGGACTTTAACACCCCCACTTACATCAACAAACAGATCAAACAGAAAATCAACAAGGAAACAGTGGCTTTGAATGACACCCTGGACCAGACGGATTTAAAAGATATATTCAGAACATTCTATGCTAAAACAGCAGAATATGCATTCTTTTCAAGTGCACATGGAAAATTCTTCAGAATAGGTCACATGTTAAACCACAAAACAAGTCTCAACAAATTAAAAAAGACCAAAGTCATACCCTGTATCTTTTGTGACCACAATGCTATGAAGCTAGAAATCAACCACGAGAAAAAATCCAAAAAGAGCACAAATACACGGAGGTTAGGTAACATACTACAAAACAATCAATGGGTCAACCAAGAAAACAAAGAAGAAATAAAAAAACTACGTGGAGACTAATGAAAATCAAAACACAACAGTTCAATATCTTGGGGATACAGCAAAATGAGTTCTAAGGGGGAGGTTTATAGCAATACAGACCTACCTCAAGAAGCAAGAAAAATCTCAAATAAACAACCTAACCTTACAACTAAAGGAGCTAGAAAAAGAACAAACAAAACCCAAAACCAGCAAAAGGAAGGAAATAATAAAGATTAGAGCAGAAATAAATTATATAGAGACAAAAAAACAATAGAACAGATCAATGAAACCAGGAACTGGTTCTTTTGAAAGATCAACCACCTCTAGCCAGACTCTTTAAAAAGAGGTGGGAAGGGGGGACTCAAACAAAATCAGAAATGAGAGAGGAGAAATAACAACTGACACCACAGAAATACAAAAGATTGTAAGAGAATATTATGGAAAATTATATGCCAACAAATGGGACAACCTAGAAGAAATGAATATATTCCTAGAAACACATAACCTACAAAAACTGAAGCAGGAAGAAATAGAAAATTTGTACAGACCTATCACCAGCAACAAAATTGAATCAGTAATAAATAAATTTTTAAAATCCCAAAAAACAAGACCAGGACTAGACAGTTTCACAGGTGATTCTACCTATACTCAAACTTTTCCAAAAAATAAAACAGTAAGGAAAACTTCTAAATTCATTCCATAAGGCCAGCATTACCTTGATAACAAAAGCAGATAAAGACACCATTAAAAAAGAAAACTATAAGCCAATATCTCTGATGAGCATAGATGCAAAAATCCTCAACAAAGTATTAGCAAACTGAATCACATAATACATTTAAAAAATCACTTGCTACAGTCAAGTGGGATTTATTCCCAGGATGCAAGGGTGGTTCAATATTTGCAAATCAATCAACGTAATACATCACAACAATAAGAGAAAGGATAAAAACCATATGATCATTTCAATAGTTGTACAAAAAGCATCTGACAAATTACAACATCCATTCATGATAAAAACCCTCAACAAAGTAGGTTTAAAGGGAACATACTTCAACATAATAAAGGCCTTATAGGAAAAACCCACAGCTGACATCAAGCTCAATGGCGGAAAACTGAGAGCTTTTCCCCTAAGATCAGGAACAAGACAAGGATGTCCACTGTCACCACTTTCATTCAATGTAGTACTGGAAGTCCTAGCCACAGCAATAAGCCAACAAAAAGAAATAAAAGGCATCCAAACTGGTAAGGAAGAAATAAAAATTTCAGTGTTTGCAGATGACATGATACTCTATATAGAAAAACCTAAAGACTCCTCCAAAAAACTACTAGAGCTGATAAATAAATTCAGTAAGGTCATAGGATACAAAATCAATATACAGAAATCCATTGCATTTCTTTACATTAATAATGAAGCAGCAGAAAGAGAAATTGAGAAAACAATCCCACTTACAATTGCACTACAAATAATAAAACACTAACCAAAGAAGGTGAAAGACTTGTACTCTGAAAACTATAAAATTAATGAAAGAAATTGATGAAAGAAATTAGAAAGACAATACAAACAAATGGAAGGACATTTCATGCTCATGAATTGAAAGAACAAGTATTGTTAAAATGTCTATACTACCCAAAGCAACCTACAGATGTAACACAATCCCTATCAAAATACCAAAAATCTTTTCCACAGAACTAGAAAAAAATCCTAAAACTTGTGATCCTAAATAGTCAAAGCAATCTTGAAAATGGAAAACAAAACTAAACGTATCACAATTCCAGACTTCAAGTTATATTACAAAGCTATTGTAATCAAAACAGTATAGTACTGGCACAAAATAGACACAGATTAATGGAAAGCCCAGAAATAAACCCACAATTATGTTGTCAATTAATCTTCCACAAAGGAAGCAAGAATATGCAATGGGCAAAAGACAATCTTTTCAACTAAGTGTGTTAGGAAAAATGGACAGCTACATACAAAAGAATGAAACTGGACCACTTTCTCACACCATACATAAAAATAAAATCAAGGTGGATTAAGGACTTAAATGTGAGACCTGAAATCATAAAAATCCTAGAAGACAACAGAGACAGTAATTTCTCTGACATCGGCCATAACAATATCTTTCTAGATAGGTCTCCTGAGGTAAGGGAAACAAAAGCAAAAATAAACTATTGGGACTACATCAAAATAAAAGCTTCTGAACAGCAAAGAAAACAGTCAACAAAACTAAAGGCAACCTACTGATGCTGCAAATGACATATCCAATAAAGGGTTATATTTAAAATATATAAAGAACTTATAAAACTCAGCACCCAAAAATCAAAGAAACCAATTCAAAAATGGGCAGAAGACATTATGAATAGACATTTTTCCAAAGACGTACAGATGGCCAACAGACACCTGAAAAGCTCAATATCACTTATCATCAGGGAAATGCAAATCAAAACTATAATGAGATAACACCTCACACCAGTCAGAAGGGCTGAAATCAATAAAACAAGAAAACAACAGGTGTTGGCAAGGATGCAGAGAAAGGGGAACCCTTCTACACTATTGGTGTGGATGCAAACTGGTGCAGCCACTCTGGAAAACAGTAGAGAGGTTCCTCAAACAGTTAAAAATGGAACTACCCTATGATCCAATGAACTACTAGGTATTTACCCAAAGAATACAAAAATATTAATTCAAAGGGACATGCACCCTGATGTTTATAGCAGCATTATCAACAATAGTCAAATTATGGAAACAGCCCAAGTGTCCGTCAATTGATGAATGGATAAAGAAGATGTGATATACATATATACAATGGACTATTACTCAACCATAAAAAAGAACTAACTTTGTCATTTGCAACAACATGAATGGAGCTAGAGAGTATTATGCTAAGTGAAAAAAGTCAGTCAGAGAAGGACAAACACTATACGATTTCACTCATATGTGGAATTTAAGAAACAAAACGGGTGCCTGGCTAGCTCGGTCGGTATAGCATGCAACTCTTGATCTCAGGGTTGTGATTTTGAGCTCCACACTGGGTGTAGAGATTACTTTAAAAAATAAATAAATAAAATCCAAGAACAAAATTGATGAGCAAAGGGGGAAAGACAGAGAGAGAGGCAAACCAAGAAACAGACTCTTAACTATAGAGAACAAACAGATGGTTACTGGAGGGGATGTAGGTGGGGTATAGGTGAAGAGGAATAAGAGTTACATTTAGCTTGATGAGCACTGAGTAATACATGGAATTATAGAATCACTATATTGTACACCTGAGACTAATACAATACTGTATATTGACTACACTGGAATTAAAATTTAAAAAAAGAACCAAGGACAGAACTTTTAGGAACATCAACTTCTAAAGGATAATCAGAGGAAGAGAGTCCACTGAACGATGGAAAGGAGTGTCCATAGAGGCAGCAAGGAGGGTATTTAATGAAGGAAAGATTGGTCAAAAGCCAAATGGCTCAAAATTTTTAAGAGAGATGAGGGCTGAAAAATAATATTTAAAATGTGAACTATGGGGTATTGCTGGTGGGACTCCCAAATTTGTTCTTGCATAAAAGCAATGAAAAAGCTGACCCAAATTATTAGAATAAACTTTTTCAGAGATATGGAAATTAACTAAATGCTCGCAGCAACACAGGAAGCATTTATTTTTAAATAAATAAATAGTTGTATATAAGCAAGAACAGGAAGCTTTGTAACATTTTAACTTCCCTTAGTCCCATCCCCCACTCTATATTTGTAATAGCCTTCCAAAAAAATAGCCCACATTTCTGGTACAGCCTAGTGGTTGCTAGGGAGAGCAGTGGAGTGGAGTGCAGTAGGATGGAGCTAGAGCTCTTTTGAATGCTCATTTCCAAAGAATTCTCATTACTTGACCTTTCTGATGGTTCTCTAGAAGATCCCACTTATAAGTTAGTTTGTACTTGACCTGAATCAGGGCTCACCTTGTACAAAGTGTCTTCTTCCACAGGGCATTTGTTGAAAATAATTACAATCAAGTTTGTAACTTCACAGCTGCCTGAAGCAGTGGTTAATACTTGGAGCAATAATAGCCAAAAAGCTAACCAAAAAGTTTAAAAGAAAAAGCTGGGAAATAAGATATCCATAGGTGCTTTGAAAAGCTCCAACACATCCTGGGGAATCTAGGAGGCCACACATACACAAAGCGGTGTAATATACACAGGTAAGATCTGGGAAACCCCTAAGCTCTCATCTCTGGCTGACCTTGAGGTCAGATGTTGGACAGAGACTTTAAATAAGCTATTTTAAATATGTTCAAAGAGCTGAACAAAACCATGTTTGAGGATATACCACCAAACTGAGATTATAAAAAAGATGTATAAGCTACTTATTTAAAGACAAATTCTGGAGTTGAAAAGTACAATAATTAAAATGAATATAAGAAAGAAAAAGTGAAATCAAGATAGATTAACTGAAAGTATCTAGTCTGAGGAACAAAATAGATAAAAAGAATGAAGAAAAATTAACATAGCCTTAGATAGCTATGAGGACACCATCAAATGTACCAATATATGCATAATGGGAGTCTCAGGAAAGAGGAGAAACAGCAAGGGGCAAAAAGAATATTTGAAGAAATAATGGCCAAAAACTTTCAAATATGATGAGAATCATTAATCTACACATCCAACAAGCCCAAAAACTCTATGTAGGATAACTTCAAAAAGATCCACACCTGGACACATATTAATCAAACTGTCAAAAGAAAAAGACAAAAAGAATCTTGAAAGCAGTAACAGAGGAGTGATTTATCACATTCAAGGGTTGTTCGATATGAGCAACAGCTGAATTCTCATCAGAAACCATAGAATCAGAAGGAAGAGAGATGACACATTCAAAGTTCTAAAAGAAAAAAGAGCCTGTCAACCAAGGTTTCTAAATCCAGCAAAAACTATCCTTCAAAAATGAAGTGACTAGCCTGAGGCCAGTATTACACAGATATCAACCCAGTCAAAGATCTCTCTCTCTCTCTCTCACACACACACACACACACACACGCACACACACCCCTACTACTACTATGAATACTACTAATTACTACTAACTACCTGCCAGTAGTAGTAGTAGTAGCAGTAGCAGCAGTATGGATCAATATTCCTTATGAGTTACTATACATGCAAATATCCTCAACAAAATACTAGCAGCATATACTAGCAAAACAATGAATCCAGCAGCATATAAAAAGGCTTACATAATATGACAAAGGGAGACTTATCCTAGGAATACAAGGTTGTTTCAACATTTAATATCAATGTAATATACTATATTAATAGAATATAGGAAAAAACACACGATCATCTTGATACCCACAGAAAAAATATTTGACAAAATCCAACATCCTCTCATGATAAAAGCACTCAACAAACTAGCAATAGAAGGGAACTTCCTCAAACTAACAAAGGGCATCTATAAAATACCCATAGCTAACATCATACTTAATGGTAAAAGACTGAAAGCTTTCTCCCTAAGATCAGGAACATGACAAGATATCTACTCTCACCACTTCAACTTAACATTGTATTGAAAGTTCTAGCCTGGATTCTAGCATTAAATTTAAAAATAAAATAAAAAGCATCCAGATTAGCATGGAAGAAGTTAAAAATTATCTCTATTTGTAAATGACATGATCCTGGAAGTAGAAAATCCTAAAGGAATACACATGCACACAAGATAAAAAAACGAATTTAGAAAGGTTGCAGGATACAAGATTAATATACAAAAATCTAAGTTGTATTTCTATACATTAGTAATGAACAATCTGAAAATGAAATTAAGAAAGCAATCCAACAGCATCAAAAAACAAGGGTGACAAAATAAATACAAGACATGTACACTGAAAACTATAAAAACTGTTAAAAGAAATCAAACAAATGAAAAGATGCTTTGTCTTCATGTGTCGGAAGACCTATTAATGTTAACATGGCAGTATTCCCCAAATTGATCTACAATTCAATAACAAAATTCCATCATTCTTTTTCTGCAGAAATTGACAATCCTAAAATTCGTATGTAAATTCAAGGTATCCAGAATAGCTAAAATAATTTTGAAAATAAAGAACAAAGTTGGAAGATTTGTACTTCAAACTTTTGAGGCTTACTTTGAAACTACACTAATCAAAATAGTGTGTTACTGGCCTAGGATAAACATACAGATCAGTAGAATCGAATTGAAAGTCCTACACATCTGTATAAACCTGTATAAACCTATGCCTCTGTAGTTGAGTCATTTTTGACATGGGTACTAAGATAATTCAATGAGGAAAGAACAGTCTTCTCAACAAATGGTACTAGGACAGCTAAATATCTACGCACAAAAGAATGAATGTGGACACCTACCTCACACTACATATAAAATTAACTCAAAAGAGATCAAAGACCTAAATGTAAGAGCTAAAACTATAAAACTCTTGGAAGAAAACACAGGGAAAATAAATTTCTGTGACCTTGGATTAGGCAACAGTTTCTTAGATATGATACCTAAAGCACAAGCTACCAAAATAAAAATAGATAATTGGATTTCATCAAAATTAAAAACATTCATGATTCAAAGGACATCATCTAGAAAGTGAAAAAATACCCCACAGAATTGGAAGAAATATTTGCAAATCATATAGCTAATGAGACTCTAGTATCCAGAATATATAAAGAACTCTTAAAATTTGAGAATAAAAAGACAATCCAATTAAAAAGTAGACAGGAGTGCCTGGGTAGCTCAGTCAATTAAGTGTCTGCCTTTTGATTTCAGCTCAGGTCATGATCTTGGGGTTCTGGGATCAAGCCCTGCATCAGGCTCCATGCTCAGCAGAGTCAGCTTGTCCCTCTCCCTCTGCTCCTCTATCCCTCCACCCACTGCTCTCTCTATATATAATAAATAAATAAATAAATAAATAAATAAATAAATAAAATCTTCTTAAAAAAGTGAACAAAGTATTTGCACAGAAATTTCTTCAAAGAAGATATACAAATGCCAATAAGCAAATGAACATATGCACAATTCCTTTAGTCATGATAATAATGTAAATCAAAACCATAATGAGATACCACCTTACACTCTCCAGGATGGCTATAGTAAAACAAACAAACAAATAAAAAATAACAAGTGTTGGAGAGGTTGTGGAGTAATTGGACCTTGGAACTCCTACACATTGCTGGTGGGAATATAAAATGGTATAGCTGCTTTGGAAAACAATTTGGTAGTTCCTCCAAAAGTTAATCATAAATTTACCATATGATCCAGCAATGTCTACGTATAGACCCAAGAGAACTGAAAACATATATTCACGCAAAAACTTATACATGAATGAACATGGAAGCATTATTCATAGTAACCAAAAAGTTGGAAACAATTCAAATGTTCATCAGCCAATAAATGGATAAACAAAATGTGGCATACATATTGGAATATTTTCTGGCCACTGATACATGTACAATGAGAATTAACCTTGAAAATACCATGCTAAGTAAAAGAAGCCAGATTGAAGGCCACATATTGTATGATTCTACTGATAAAAAGTGTCCAGAATAGGCAAATCCATAAAGACAGAAAGTAAATTTGTATATAACAGGGCCTGGAGGGAAGGGGAGATAAGGAAGTGACTACTAATTTACAAGGTTTCTTTTTGGGGAGAGGAAAATGGCAAATTACAAGATAGTGATGGTTGTACAACCTTGGAGTTATACGCTCCAAAGTGGTAAATTTTTTAAAATTAAGTTTTCCTAAAAATTTGCCAATTAACTTGAGTAAATTGGAAGGGACAGACAAAATATGGATTTGTCTTAAATGGCAAGGCATCTGGCTACCTATCTCAAATTCTGTCCACAAAGCATCAAAATATTAATTGAAAAGAGACAACTAGGGGCACCTGGGTGGCTCAGCTGGTTAAGTGTCTGACTCTTGATTTTGGCTCAGGTCATGATCTCAGGGTTGTGAGACTGAACGCAGTGGGCTCCACAGTGGGCATGGAGCCTGCTTAAAATTCTCTCTCTCCCTTTCCCTGTGTCCCTCTCCCCCAAAAAAGAAAAAAGAAAAGAAAAGAGACAACTATACTTAAATTTAAAAAAAAAAATTTTTTTTTAAAGAAAGAAAAGTGAGACTTCAGTCTATCTTCCACTTTACCTAATTTCAGGGCACAGTCACACCAAAAAACAAACAAACAAACAAACAAAATCCTGTGAGGCCTTCTGTCTAGAAGCCTTGCCCCAAGAAAGAGTCTTGACTGAGCAAAGTTCCGAGCCAACTGTCCCTCTAGCCGAGCTCTCTGCCCTTGAACAGTGTCCCTTCCATGACACCCGCAAACTGCCTAGATTCAAATCCTGGCCCCTTACTAAATCTGTGATTTTAATCCATTTAATCTACTTCTGAGCTTTAGTTTTCTCATCATGAAATTGAGGATAACAAAGCACCTTCCGTAGAGTTACTAGAAGGAGTAAATAAATTAATGCATGTAAAGTGCTTATACTAGTGCCTGACAAATTGTAAGCACTCGGTACAAGCTATGGGATAATGGAAGGGGGGATGAGTCTAAATTATAACCACACCCCTCACATTGTGCTCCAGCAAAGCTTCTTTGATGAGTCCTGTGATAAAGGTAAAGGTAAAGGAGGAAAGACAGTGTATACCCTTGTCAAGTCCCTTTCACTAAAGAAGACTAATGGGTGGTAGACTTAAAAGCACCCCTGACGAAAAATCTTTACATCCATATAAGCCAAATCAGAAACTGATTGGGCAAAAAGTCCTTTTTTGTTAACACAGTGACTACTAGGACAAATACCATAAACATTCCAGGAGCATGTAGTGAGTATTCGTAATAGAAAATTAATTGAATGCAAAGGTCAATCAGACCCCAAATATGAGAATTTTTCAGTCTAGTCAAGTATTTTTCAAATGGGTTTTACCTTATCCACAATAATACATTTTTACATACATGTATACATATACTGAAATGTTTCATAAAAAATATCCTTAGTATTTGTAATACGCTCTATCTACTATTCTTATCTATTCTATTCCCATTAAAAAAAATATTCTTGTCACAACACCCTACCACCACTTTACTAAATTGATTTCACTACCCAGTAATGGTCATGGTCCCAAGTCTGACCAAACTGGTATTGAAAAATGCCAGCCTTGTGTAACTTTAACACAAGGAAGAATAATTAAATGCTCAATAGAGGTTGATACTGGGGAACACAGAAAAAGTTAACAACCTTGACTAGGGTATCTAGGGTCCAATGCATACAGCTATAGACTTGAATGAAAATTCAAACAATATGAATTAAGAATTGGTTATAGCTCTCTTCCTTGGCGCTGCCTTCAGAATCTCCTATTCTGCATCATTGCTACCCTTGGAACTCTGGGAAGCCCAAGATTGTTAATAAGAAGACCAAAAAGTTCATCTGGCACCAGTCAGACCGATATGTCAAAATTAAGTGCAGCTGGCAGAAACCCAGAGGCATTGACAATAGGTGCACGGAAGATCAAAGGCCAGATCTTGTTGTAGGAGCAACAAGAAAACAACGCACATGCTGCCCAGTGGCTTCTGGAAGTTCCCAGTCCCCAAAGTCAAGGAGCATGAAGTGCCGTGATGTGCAACAAGGCTTACTATGCAGAGATTGCTCACATTGTCTCTTCTAAGAACCACAAAGCCATTGCAGAAAGAGCAGCCCAGCTGGCCAACAGAGTCACCAATTCCCAATGCCAGGCTGCACAGCGAAGAAAATAAATAGACAGCTTATGTGCACCTAGTATTTATCTTAATAAAACCATAAAACTACAAAAAAGAGAGAGAGAGAAGAATCGGTCATAATTGGTTTCCTTTTTACTATTATTTACCCAGTTTGGGTGGAAGAAAGACTGCTAAAATATTTGATACACCAACTAACAGCAAAGCTTAGACATAAATTTGAAAGTTATCTGGTTTGTTGCTTAGATACTATTGTGTCTCTTGTCTTTGTTTGCTCTCTTCCTCTGGGATGAACAGTCAATCCCATGGAATCCCCAGTGCCGACTGACTAAATCCACTTACTGTCCAAAGTACTTGCCTCTGCCTCTGTTCAGATTTCCAAGGTACCTGAGTGCTCTCCAGTCCCCAGTTTTGCCCTATGTCTGTCATATAATTTCCCCACTTCCCCAACACTATCTGGCATTGGTAGGAATTATCAACACTTGGTCAAAGTCTGCTCTAGATGCCCTGGAGACGTAAAAGAAGAAGTAGTATTCTACCACATACGCATGTTTCATCTGCACTGAATAGCTAGATTACTATTTATCTCATTCTTCTTGCCATATCTCGACAGTGGAAGAACTATCAAGTATCTAAAGGTTTTGAGATCCATATATGAACAGGCTTCTCAGAATTTTGCCTTCTGTGTATATGTACTATGTACTATATTTTGATTATATACAGAAAATAATTTTGCTATAACGGGATATTCCATATAATAAAAAAACGTTACCATGGCAAAATTATAGGACCATTCCTAAAATCACTTTACTATTATCACAATGGCAGTTACAAGTATTTATTCAGTCCTTTATTTAATAATAGTGATCAAGCTCCCACTATGTGTAAGGAATTATGGGCCCTATGAAGGAAACAAATAGTAAGATCCTTGACCCTTTATATAAAAGGAAATAATGTAGCATAAATACAGATAATTTTAGTACAAGACGGAAAAAACAAAGGTATAAAGGACAAGATAAAAAGAGCAAGCTTTTCCAACTTAGGTAAGAAAAAACGCAAACTACTAATCCCAATTTTTGGTTTACCAAAGCTTAGATCATGTTTAATTAAAAAAATAGTTGATAAAACTTTGAAATTGGAAAACAAAATGTCTCAACAGGTTACTTAAGGAAAAACATTATAAGACATGGGAAAGCATGTTAGCCCAAGGAAGCAGGAAAGAAAATCCATTTAACTCCATAAAAGGGCAGAAGTTACTACACAGGAGTTGGGAAATGTGGAGAAGGATTTTTCCCTAAATAGGAGCTTAATATGAATGACCTTCAAGATCCCAAACAAATCTGCATGGCACTGACTACAACATATTCAAACATTAAATGGTATATAATCCAATCTACCTTCAGTATATTTCTCATTTAAAGGATAAGGGTTATTAAATCTTCATCTTTTTGAAATATATAGGAAGAGACATTTTTAATGAAAACCTTCTATGTAACTGTAGCTGATTTCCATTCTGTAATTTTGCATGTGTAGCAATATTTCTTTCCAAAGTTTTCAATGAAATCAACACTCTAAACAAAACATTCAGGTTGTGAAAGTACACCCAAATAAATCAGGAATAGAATTAAAATAAGCATATTATTTATTAAGCATTTTCCAGTAGGTCTTGAGGCTGGTGGGAGCGGGTGAGGAAGAGGTGTGCTAAGTCCTGCCTGTTTCTTAGGTTCAAAGAAAGCCTTTGCATCTACGAAGAATGGGGGGTGCACCACACAGTACCTTGAAAGGGAATGGGAACATACAATATCCGAGCTAAATAATGAATAAGAACCTAATCATAGTATGAAACAAGTATTACCAAACTATTGGGGGAAAAAAAACCAGCTTCGGTTTGTGAAGTCAGGCACAGGGAGACAGTAGAAGCAAAAGCATTTAAAGCACTCCCATGGGGAGTCGGGAAGTAAAAGCACTCCAAAGCACAAAGCAAACTTACTGGTAAGGGAAGAAGAAAAGGTCCTGCTGGGGAAAATAGTTGAAATTTTGTTTTCTTATAGTAGAGAAATATGTCCTTATTATAGATGTTGGAAAAATGGAAGATCTTCCCTCTACCCCAGAAGCAAGAAAAAGTGACTACTTAGAAATTTAGAAATACTTTCCAAATGCTTTGGATAAAAAGAAAATCAAAATTGAAATTACAAACTCACCAGAAAACTATGAAGGGGAAAATATTTTCTACCAAACTTATGGGACACACAGGTGAAAGCTATACTCAGAAAAAAATCTTATAGCTTCTAATGTACTTCCTATGAAAGAAGATAAAGGAAAAAGGAAATTAACCTCGTACTCACCTTTAGCAACTAGGAAAAGAACAAATAAGCATGAAGTAGGAACAAAGAAATGAATAAAGGTAAAACTTCAATTAGTGAAACAGAAAAATTTCACATAGTAGAAAAAAAATCTAAAAACTGATTCTTTGACATGATTAATAAAATAAATAAAACCACTTCAACTCTAATTAAAGAAAATTGAGAACAAAACATGTATGATTAAGAGTATGAGGGGCACCTGGGTGGCTCAATAGGCATCTGCCTTCAGCTCAGGTCATGATCCCAGGGTTCTGGGATCGAGCCCCGCATCAGGCTCCCTGCTCAGTGGGGAGCCTGCTTCTCCCTCTGCCCCTCCCCACGCTCATGATCTCTCTCTCTCTCTCTCTCACACACACACACACACTCTCTCTCTCTCTTTCTCAAATAAAAAAAATAAAATCTTAAAAAAGAAAAAAAATAGAGTATGAAAGAAATCACAAGCACAGATAAGAAAGACATGAAGATCATTATAAAACAATAAAACTTGCAATTCTAGGGTAACTTTCCCAGTAAAAATTGCCACATAACAACCACCCCCAAACTTAATGGCTTAAGACGGCAGGTATTGTGCTCACAGACTGTATCAGTCAGGAAGTGAGGAAGGGCTCGTCTGGGCTAAAGTCTTTCATGTGATGTCACTGAGATGCCAGCAGGGTTGCAGCCATCTGAAGGTTCAACTAGACTGTGTGTCCAAGATGGCCCCCTCAACTGTGCTAGCTGATGGCTGGGAGCTTACATGGGGCCTCTCCAGCAGGGTCGAGCCACAGTCATCAGACTTCTTACATAGCAGCAGACTTTCCCCACAGTGAGCATCTCTGAGACCTGGGTAAAAGCTGTGTGGCCTTTTCTGAACCAGCTTTGGGAGTTACATGGCGTCACTTCTGCCAGAACTCTATTTGTTGAAGCAGTCATAAGTCCGCCTAGACCCAAGAGGAGTGAACAGAAATCCATGCCTTAATAGGAATGCCAAAAGTTTCACAGAAATGTTTTATTTAACACCACCAGCAACAAATCTGAAGCCAAGAGGAAACAGATCATTTTCCAGCAAAATGTGAATTCCCAAAAATGACCCAAGAAGTGGAAAGCTTGAATAGATCAAATGCCATAGAAGAGATAGGAAAAGTGGTTAAAGATCTGAATGCATGAGGTGGTTTCGAGGCCGACTTCTACAAAGCTTTTCAAGAAAAGAAGTGCCATGTTATTTAAACTACGAGCTCTCAAACCTTAGTGGGCATCAGAACCACCTTGTCAGCTAGTAAACGTGCAGATTCCTGGGCCCCATCCTCAGAGATTCTGATCCAGTGAGTCTAGGGCACAGAACAAGGATCCGCATTTCTAACAAGCATAGAGATGACGTTGGTGTTCCTTGTCCACAGAGTCCACTTCGAGTAGCAGTGATTTAAACCAGAGGGTAGCAAGCTCTGGCTTGTGGGCCAAATGCGGCCTGCCACCTGTTCCTATAACTAAAGTTTTACCGGAATACAGCCGGACCCACTCACCCCCAGAGCGCCCACGGCTGCTTTGGCACTACGGTGGCAGAGCTGAGTAGGTACAACAGAGACCAGATGACCCACAAAGCCTAACATACTTACCGTTCTGGCCCTTTGCCCCCCAAACTGGCCAACCTTTGCCTTCGGCAGACATTTTGGCATCCTCTGCTGATTCTGACCGTTAGGGTGCAAAACTGGTACGACACATAGCTTTCATCTCACTGTCTGCACTTAGCAGCAGCCGGGATCGCTACGTTGAAGGGGACATAAGACTGTCCAAGCTCGGTGAGACAAAATGTTGTGATCTATCACCGGTCCTGAAAGAAGTAACCCGAAGCATGGATGGCGTCACTATTTGCCGAGCCTGATTGTAAAACATACAGGGTTTAAGAATCTTTTCAAAAAACTGCTGGAAAACTGCCACAAAATATGGATGTAATGCACACATTTTTAACTACACCATTAACAATGTATCAGATTTTATTCTGACTGCTGTGGAAGTTATTGTAATAATATGCAAATATTTCACATTCATAAACAAGTGAAGAAAATAAAATCATTTTGTGATTTTATCAGAGTGTAATACAGACCAATTTTGTCATGTTTGTACACAAGATTTCTGAGATTGATGTCTGCTCTTGAAAGAATACTAATAATGTTTCAAATGATACGAGCCTATATTTTACCAGTTGAAAATGCCCCCATTATTAAGACATCTCTCAAAGATCCTAACTCTCAACCCAGGGGCTGATTTTTGCACATTAACAGCATATTCCCATGTTATTTCCAAAATAGTGACCCAGAACATATTAACAACAGAAATATTTTAAGATTTGCATGTTTACATTATTATTTAAAAGGGAAAAATGCATTTGTTGTGCTAGGCAAAAGAAAAACTGCCTAAGAAAATATATATGTTTGTTGTTATAGGCAGACGAAAAATTGCAGATGAAAATTTCCACTGTAGACAGGAAACAGTTAAATGCCAAATCCTAGTGAAGCAGGAAGTAAGGAGCAGGGCCACCGTGGAGTCCAGGAACGGTGGCACAAGAGAATGAACCACAGCAGAATGAGGCAACAATGGGCTGGGCACACCCAGACATGGAGATTTTCTCACCATTGTATTATTCCTCACATTAACAAAGCCTGGCACATAGAAAGGACTCAATAAATATTTGTGGAAGGAAGGACAGAAAGCAGGAAAGGTGAAAGGAAGAGAAGGCAGTTCATGCCACAAAGCTGTGGCTTCATTCTAATTACCAGATGGTGGTTATAAAGAACAGTTGGGGAAGGTGACTGGTAATAAATAAGTTTCTGCACCAGAAATGAAGATGGCCAGAAATCAGCCCGCAGTTGCTAGGGGACTGATATGCTAAGTTCCTAGCAAAGGAACAGCTCTGTAAAGGACACAATGGTTCCTGACATATCAGATACCAGTGTTGTGTCCTTGTGCCCTGACTCTAAATACTACAAAGACAACTCTGTGCCCAGAAAGAATAAGGCCCCTCTGAGACTTTTAACCTTGTTATGCAAGAGAAAGTTTTATTTATCACGTAGTTTCTCTGGTCTACAAACCTATATTAATAATATTTAGGGAGAGGAAGGGAGGAAGGGCAGGATATCTGCTGTGCAGTTGATATTTGTCCAGGAATGCTGGGTGAAATCTATCAGGAAAGCAAGCTAATTCCAAATTTAATCTCACATAGAACCTTCTAGAACTAAGGAGTCCATGTTTATGCCCAAAGACTGTAAGTCTCCTGAAAATGTATGCAAAAATACGAGTATGTGCATTTTTCTGAGGAGAGATACCAATACTTTCATCAGGATGCCAGAAAGGTCCACAATCTCTCATCCTCCCCTCAAATATTAAGAACTACAAGTGCAGGGATTTCAAACTGTAAGTCATTTGTTGTGGGGCACAACATTCTAAAATTAAATAGAAGAGAAAAATATGAGAGTCTAACACTTGTCATAAAGGTATTATTTCTTCAAACTGGCTTCAGGTGTATGTGTGAATGTGCGCGTGTATGTATGTGTGCAGCAAGGTAAATTTTTTCATACTGAGGTCAGGGTTAAAAATGTTTGAAAGCCACTGCTCCAAGGCATGAGAAATGGCTACATACAATTTTGTAACATATTAAATCATCATCCACTGAAAACAATTAGGTGATCTGTGGTTCCAGTGGGCATTCTACTGTTTTGAGTGACACCTGATCCACCAAAATGAAATTGCTATTATTAGAGAACTGCAATCTGCAATACTCAGAAATAAAAGTGTGTCTCTATAAGGTCCTATTGATCTTAAGAGCAACAACTAGGAAAAAGTTGCCTTTGAAAGGACCCTGCACACTGGGCATCCCAGAGAAAATGTAAAATACTGAATAAAATGTTTAGGAAGAGAAGAGCACAAATATTTCCCTGGGAGGACAGAATCCTCTAAGCACCTTAGAAAGATATTCGGGAAGGAAAGAGTGTGGAAACGCACCCCTAAACCTGGTAGAGCAATGAGTTTTAGAAAAAAAATACTATTTCTTTTACACAAAAGAGACAGAAAAATATGGTAAATTTGCCATGACTGCCTGGATGTGAGGGTGTCCTTTTAGTCCCAGTCACCAGTGTCTGGTACTGTTCTCTATTCTCTTCGGGGCCTCAATACAAGAAACTTAAATGGTCCAGGCACTGAATTATTTGGCTTATTGTCTAAAATGTTTACAGATTTGAGTTGTCCCAATCAATGCAAAAATTTCAAAAGTATCCCTAGATTCTACACAGCCAGACCACTATGCCTCCCCAGTCCCCAAAAGACCAGAAGTTACCCTCTCAGGCAGGTACCTTCTCTGGCTTGGGATGCAAGTACATCTGAGATCAAAAGGGAAGCCCCATACTGAGTTTCCCCAGTGGTCATCCCCTGTCTATGTCCCAGAGCGCTGGGAGCCAGACTTATTGCTACCACACAGGAGACCAGAGCTGCTTACTGGAGACACCGCCACACACACACACACACACACACACACACACACACACACACACACACA